>NC_092207.1:39745282-39957969 GCF_043381705.1 Parasteatoda tepidariorum | reverse complement strand
CACAACAATGTTTTATAATATTCTTCCGAATTTAAAAATAAATTAATATCCATAACTTTCAAAATTAAAAATAATTAAATAAATAACAACAATTTTGCAAAAACATTAAAGAACATAAGAATATTATTCAATAAAATTTTAGGTTACTTTGAATTTTGGATTTTCTAGAAATGTACTTTTAAATCGTTACTTTTTTTATTTAGTACTTGTACTTCTACTTGTACTTTTTACTCGTTACTTTTTAAAATAAGAACTTTTTACTTTTTACTCGTTACTTTTTTTAAAAATACTTGTACTTTTACTCGTTACTTTTTAAAAGTAACGTTGCCATATATGGGCCTGAGTCACCCGGGTCATTAGTCCTCAAATTTAAGGGAGGCCCTTAAAATTCTGAGAATGTTATTTTTTAAATTTTTTATACTCCTTAGCATCGTCTAGTTAATAAAATTGTCACCAGTGCACTGAAAGAAAAAAGTATGGACAATGCTACTTGAATATGATAAAATATAACATGTCTCTAGCTCTATGGGAAAGCTAAAAAGCTCGGTAATTTTTACCTAAACGCTTTGGTTATAATTTTGATAAAATTTATATGAAATATGGTTTTGCAATAATAAGTGATAAAGTTTGGTAAATGTGATAAAATTTGATAATCTTCATCACGATACCTTAGATCTAAGGACCAGTCGACTAGACCACTGGTCGATCAGTGGTTCCCAAATTTTTTTGACCACGGAACCCTAAATAATCTACCAACTTTCAGTGAACCCTAAAATTATAAGGAAAGTTTATTAACTGTGAAAGCATTGGCCCATAAAATTCTAAATTTGTTTTTAAATATTTATTTAGGAGAATGAAGGTTTTTCTTCCTTATCATTAATTACCTTAAATTAGGTTTTATGCCAGACAGTTACATTTTTAGTCTAGTCTAGTTATGAATTTCAATAATATAAGCCGAAAATGAATAAGAAAATCCGAATTATGATTATTATAAAAGCTAAAAAGAACTGCAACTAAAGTTGAAAATGGTTATCAGAGAAACATATATCTTTCTTTAAGAATATAATAATTTAATTTTGATTTGAAAAGAGCCATATAAATACTACTGCAATATTTCATTAATGCTTGTTCTTTTCATAATTTATTCAATGTATTGTTACTAGAAATATATTTTCTTTGAAAAAATGCCAATTTTACCTCATTGACATTTTACTTGAAATAATTTCATAAAAGCAACTGAAAGATTAAATAAATTATGCATTATAATCGGATCTAACTATAATCAGAGGTTTCAAAAATCATCGCTTGTTATTAAAAGTACTAATTTGTGGATTCCACTTAACTCCTCCAGGGAACCCTCACCCTATGGTTCCGTGAAACATCATTTGGGAACCACGGCCTTAAAGCATGGCATTAAAACCATTCATTCGGTTAAATTTACTTTTTAATTTTGTATTTCTTATTAAACGTATTGTAATAAGAATTATAATTTTGGAAAGCAGGTAATTATAATTTTAGAACAGAAACTCCAATAAACCGTTTACATATGAACGGAAAAAGTAGCAAATAAATGGTTTAAATACAGTTTATTTTGGATTAATTATCGAGAATTATGTTGCTTTTTTTATTCTTTTCAGAAATGTCATTACTATATAATATGGTATTTTACCCCAATTTGTTTCTCCGTGTACTAAGTAAAAAAAGATTCAGCCTTAGCAATATTTTTATGCAATATATTTTTCTTATGTAACAAGTTGTTAAAAATCATATCGCACTCAACAGGATGTATAGTCTGTTCAGAATGACTTGCAATACTGCTTCCGACAGTTCTGGAGTTACAGTTCCTGCAAATCAAGCACTACAGATTCTATTATTACTGAATCTACTTTGATTCTTAAATATTCCACAGTTCTCGCAATGTAAAAACTTTTTTTTAAAAAACAATTCCTCGAAAATCCACCCTTCTTTGATGATGTAACATCAGGCTGCAAAATAAAATTAAGGAAACAAAAAAATATGCATAATCTTGTGTTCCAACCTAAGATGGCTACATCCGTAAAACTTTGCTTACAATTTTGCATTTTCAGACTCGGTCAACTTCATCAACCTGGTAATGACCATTTAAAAAGTATTATTAATTTTTTCAGATAGTTTGACACCGATTTCACCCAATCTGTATTCAGTAACAATTTTGCGCTGTTAGAACAATCTTGCAAATTTTATTCTGCATGGTCTCCGTAATTAAAATAGCTTTGAAAGTGAGGTTAAAGGGAGTATTGCATTGCACTTAGATAAAACTTTGTATTTTTGAAGAAAAAAAATTCTAAATAATTATTAAATCTATTTATCATTGTATTTAAGTAGACTACGTAACAATATGCATGTTCATTCCTACTTCAAAGAAATTTAGCATTTGAAATATTTATATTATTTTACTTAGTTAAAACCTATAAGGTTCACGTACGTGTATTAGCACCCTGGCAGTATAATTCCTATTTTGCTTATCTTATCATGACTTTATGGCAGTAAAATGAAAATTCGGGACTGAAATAGTTATATTATTTGCTATACTTTTGTTACTTCAGTAGTGAAGAGGTTAATACTTTCTAATTTATAAGCCGTTATATTTTTCTGATTTTGCTGCGGAATTTTTTATGTTACAAAACATAAAAAACTGTAACATTAAGTCGATCACTCAAAACAACGGCTACATCAGTGAAACTTTCGATTTTTTAATATAAGGGGACGGTTTCATTTAAAACCAATTTCGAATTTCCAAGAAACTACACCCAGTAATTTTTTTTATAAAAGTATTAAGTTAAAAATATTAAATTTAGCATAAACTTTTATCAATGAAGTGCGTTTAACTTATACTTACATTTGGGTTTGCTAAACAGAAACTTGAAATTACTAAAGTGAGTTGAACAATGTTCAGAAATTACGAAGGAATAAGAAAATTACATTCGATATTTAGTTCGAGAATTACTGACAGTTGTATTTGTTGGAAAAAATGCCATACAGACCGCTTTCAAGGCAACAGGAATTCATTTAATTACTTAATTTGATGTAATTTTTTCCCGAAGTTCTTGTTCGAAAGTATTTGCAATTTTTTTCACATTTTTTCCTTTATATGTTACATTTCATTTTGCCAAGAAAAACTATAAGACTTAAAAACTAGAAATTGCAACGATGTGTAAAAAAATGTACAAAGAATTTGATTGAATAAAAAAAAATACGATTTGATAAATAGTTAAAAAAGTATTAGCTGCTAAAATTATCGTACGAAAAAGACTTGTAAGCTGATCTACTACACATTGAAACACAACTACAAAGTTGAAATTTGACGTGCTACTGGACAATTTGGAATTATAAAATTAACGAAATTTTATTTCAAAATTATAAATATATTATTGATTAAAATAATATTGATCAAAAGCTATTGCTATTTTAAGTGCTGTTTTGCATTTTTTTTTTCTTGAATAATTATTTACCCATTGTTACCATCCCAAAATTAATAAATAAAAATTAAGAAAAAAATGTTAGATGCTGCCAGATTTAAATCTTAATATTTATATCGAAATTTTTCAAAATGCAAAACTTGAAGAAAGTAAAAAATGTGTTTTCAATACGCAATGTTATGTTACTTCTTATTGCGCCACCATCCTGAATTCCTAAGCTTAATTTTTTGTTCGAAAAACAGTTGATTGTTTTTTGAATCGTTGCGGTTTTTTGCGTTGTTTTGAATCCTTAAATATCGTTGAGTTTATCAAATCAATATCTAAAAATAAATTATTTTTCTCATGAACTTATAACACGTCGTTAGGATAAAAATTCAAATCTTAAAATTTGCAAAGTCGTTTAAATTTTAATTTCCACTAATTTTATTCAAACTAGAAAACTTTTAATCATATGTTTACCTCAATTTCTTATAATGTCCTTTTTTAATTAATCACCAATTCTGACTTATCACAATTAACTGTTAACGGAGCTTAAAATATAACGTAAATATTTGCCTTATCTTACTCTGAATCTAAACAAAAACTTGTTCTAGTATCTCCCATTCTCAAACATGCAGAAAGTAGATCTTGCTACGTAAACAAATACGTTGAACTTCTACACTGGCTTCAGTGATCACTTCAAGAAGAGCAAATAATCACATTGAAAACGAAATAGTAAAGAGACTCTGCTCCATTCCAGTTGATTATTGAATTGCGACTGTATTTACAATGTGGATTTGCTATTTCAAAATAATTCCATTAAAAGCTCTTTTTGTTCCGTTACAATAATGAATACTATCATTTCGTAATTTAATATGAAACCATTTAGTTTTTTGGCAAAACCGGAATCAATGCTATTTATTTCATATATAGCATTGATATCTATATATTTTACAAATTATGTCTTCGTATGCTTAAAAATATTTTTCAAATATGAAAACAATCAAATATTTACAAACATGACAAGTCATTAATTATTCAAATAGTGTAGCTATAACGCGACCTTTAGAATGAGAACAAAGCAAAATAAGCAAAAACAAAAGCATAGAGGTTGAGAGCTAACGTTCTTCATAAAAGGGCATTCTTTCTGTACGCGATTAATTCTCATCTGATTGCTGTCGAGAAAATATTAGAATTCGGATAATGAAATATATTTTCCCACGGAAACTTTTTATTCAAGTTATCTTTATCTCGGGAGAGTGTTTAGAGCTGTGACAACTCGAAGCAGCGAGAATGGTGCCTAAGAAAATACGTTTTTTGGCCAGGCACCATTTTCACTGTATTCGGTTGATGCACTTCCGATCACCATTGAGAGAAAAGAAAAATCTGATTGGTCTGCTTTTTGCTAAAAAAAAATCTATATCACTAATCCCAAACTAAATGGGCTACAAGTGGTGTAGAGCAGAACTCTCAACATTTCGCATGCTTTCACCATCAAAGTGGGGTGAAGTAGCAAGGAAGCATAGTTTCTATTAATTATCAAATAGATTAAAAATTTTAAGTTAGGAAACTATATGGAACTGAAAACTATATTGAGCATATTTCTGAAAGAAAACGTCGTGGAAATTTTTAAACGTATTTTCGACAAGTAAATATGAAAAATATTTAAGAAAGGGGAAGATGTCATAGTACATTCCTATACAACTAAAAAGAGGATGAGAAGGAGAGGGGAGGGTCAAGACATGGAAACAATCTCTTCCCCAGATGGCGCGATACCTTTATAGTGAGAATGACCCTGATGTTGATTCAGAGCAAGTTACAAAATAAAAAAAATCACGTAGTGTAAATCACATACCAGTTTCTCCTGACAAAATTGTCAGATAAATCTAGCTAAAAATATGAATTTGAAAATGACACAAAAAGAATGCTTCATTTAGGTATTGTTCTTTCTTCGTCCCGCAGTGGACTGATCGTTAAGACACGGTTCCCAGCAGATCACCGAAGTCAAGCATCACTGACTGCGATCAATGTGCGGGTGGGTGACCCACTTGGATCAGTCAGCGTCGGGACCGAGGGTGTGTGGTATTGTNAATATAAGCTTATACTACTACCAAAATTCTCGGCTAGCCCCCCCCCCCTTGCATTTCTAGATCAGCCCCAGTTACCCATGACGTAAAAGCAGTATAGTTTAATATTACTTATTTAGATTCTAATAAAAATTACTACAAAACTGTGAAAAATATGAATATTGTCTTTATTACTTAACATTAATACCACGTGTTAACAAAGCGCGTTTGAAAACCAAATTTTAAAATTTGTCGCCAGGTCAAGATCTGTCGCCAAAATGCTATGCAATACACAGCATGTCCCTTTCCCTAAACAGTGATGCCATTTTCGACCAATAGCGTGATCCGGCCGAAGTGAGGATTAATCGCTCGTGGATTAATCGTTCGTTATATAACCTAAGACTCTCCTATGATGTATTGCATAATGTTGCCTCACTGTGACCGTAGTTGTCGGTAGTAAAACTGTAAACTTTCCGAGGTTTCTTTTCTCTAAATCAGAATATTTTTACTGTTTTGTCTGTTTTTCACAATTGGTTAGTAATTTTGGGGATTTTTATATCCCTATTTTTTTGTGCATTTAATAATTAATGTGCGTTATAGTTTCCGGAATCATTTATAATTTTATTCGAAAAATATAAAATGTTTTATACGTATCTATGTTTACTTATGTTAATTAGGAAAAATCAAGAACTTTTTGTTTGTATAGGTGTTGAATTTGAAATCTGTCTTACTAAATATTACTCAAAGTTCCCTATTAGGTGACAAGGGATGTATTCCGAATAATAATTATTATTTATTTAAGTTATTATTATTTGGACTCATCGTAGTGCGTTTCTAACATTTGAATTTTTAGTGCTGTTTAAACACATCTTAAGCAAAAGCACGCGAAACTGCGATTTTTTAAAGATCTTTAAAAATGCCTTAAAACGCATAAAACAAATATTTAAAACTAGTAATCATTTCATTTTTTAAATTAAAATTTTGTATTCAGTCAAAAGTGTAGCTCTTTTTAAATCATATTAAATATAGTTAATAAGTTATAATCGTATATAGTTATAATCGTATTAATAAGTGAAACTAAATTTCAAATTATTTTTTCTTTACGTTTGTAGTCAAGTAAAAATTTACTTATAAATGGGGATCAAATTCTGGTTTATGTATATAATTTTTAAGTTTCTCTCTTGCTCAAGTTATGGCTTAATCAGTTTTTAAAATGTAGTGATTAAAAAAATATAAAGAATCAGTGTTTCCATTAACTCATAAATTAAAAAGACAGCTTTATTTTATACACTGGAATTTCAATGGTATTCTACTATTACTGTCTTAAATATTAGTAAACTTGGATGAAAACTGCAATCTATGTAGGACTTTAACACACTTTGAAGTTGCGATTATGTGTAAAATGTGCACCTAAAATTTCTATTGACCTACAACCTTTAATAATGCAACTTCCTTGTAAAAAGTAATTAAATTAATAAACCTATGAAATTGTTCTCTTAAAGGTTTTGGAAATATTATTCTAGATAACTTTCAAGTTGTATCTTACACATTGATAGTGAGCTCTAATTTGATGAGATCTCATGTGAAATGGAAAATTTAAGAAATAAAAAAATGCTTGAGATTATTGTTAAAAGGCATATGTTAGTATAAACATCAGGCGGATTGTACACAAAATTTTTCATAAACTATATTAAAGGTTCCCAACCTTTTTGAATGAAGGGCCACTTGCACAGCGGGTTAAATAACAAAGGGCATCTTATGTATTTAGACATGTTACTGGCAAATAGCAAAATTTTTATAAGAACATAGGCACTCATTTTATTTATCAGTAAGCCTGGAATTAATCAGTAATATTTTCAGAAAATTAAATGCTTTAAATTTTTAAAAATACATTTAATTACTGAAATTCATTCAAAAACAAAAGAACTCATGTTTTTTTTTTCTTCCCCTTTTATCAAAAATTTATTTATTCAAAAAAATATTGGGTTAAAGCATAAGTTCCCGCATTTTTTTAAAAAAAATTTTTATAACTTTATTTTTTGACATAAAGTAACATAAATTTTTATCAATAATGTACTCTTCGTTGTTGTTTACGACTTCCCAATGTTCAACGAGTTTTTCGATGCCTTTTCGGTAGAAATCACCCGGAAGCGTCTCTAAAAAATCGTCCAACCAAGCGTGCAATTAGACTTCGTTATTGAACGTAACACCACTTAAAGCATTAGAGCAGCTCTGTGATTGCTCTCTCTCGCAACTTCTGTGACTTTGGCACCTTGATGAAAAGAAGGTGGTGTTGGAAATACTCATTTTATGTCGACTTGACACTCCGCTTCGATGCTATAAAAAGTAACAAAAATTAAAGTCAACAAAAAAGTGAAATATGCTATTTTATAGAGCGAAAAATTCGCTTTCGAATAACACAAAAGATTATGCCAAAACATTTCATATTCAACGCAAGTTTTTTAAATTAAAAAAAACTTGGGAACTTATGCATTAAACCAATATAAAAATTTAATTAAAAAATAGTTTTTTTTTTTTTTTTTATCATATCACCCCTATGGCAGAAATTTTTTTTCGAGCTTTCTGTGACAGACCTTTCTAATACTAATATCTTTCTGCAAGATACTTTTAAAAATAATAAATATATATCTTATTAATTCAAACTAACAAAAGCATCTTCAAAATTTCAAAAATAAATAATAACTTTTTGGATTAAAATTTTTTTTTTCGTTGAAAATATAAATATATTTTTTATTCTAATATCAGATGCGATATTATCGCATTCTGTAAGGGGGAAAACACACTGATTATTTCCTTTTTTCGTATTTTGTAAATCACCATCACATGAAAAAAAATCATTAAAAAAAATCGTGAAATCCGTAGCAGTAACTAATGTAAAAAGAGATCGACGACGAAATCGCGGGAATCGGATGATGAAGAGGGATACTAAAAGCGTGTTTTCATTTTGAGATTCGGTTGTTGTAATAAATAATATTGTATAAAAAATATCGGATTTTAAAAACTATGTGGAAATCAATAATAATGACTGCATAAAAAATATTAGAACGAAAATTTCTGAAGAAAAGAAAGCCAAATTTTTTACTTTATTATCAAATGAGAATAGAGGAATCACGAACATTTTTTTTCCCACTCCGATGCACCAGTAAGTTGAATGTAATTCAGAAGAAAAGATAAAACTTTCTAAATTTTCTGCAGAAAAAATAACCAAAATTTGTAATTTCCCCAAAAGAAAAATCTTTCTGCAAGAACTCGGTAACATTCTGCGACAATGTCGCCACGATTCTGACACGGGGCATATCACTTAATATAAAAAACCATTTTAAAATAAATTCAAACTTTAGAAAATAAAAATTTAGTTTTCACAGCATGAAAGTGTAAAAAATAAATCAATAAATGCATATTTTGATGAGTAATATAAATTTAAATTAAATATTTTAAATGAAAGAAATTTAAAGGGTTTAAATAAGAACCAAAATTTAAAATATAACCATTATAGTACAAAATAAGATTCAATATTTATTTGGTATTATACTTCAGATATTTCTGTTTCTTGAATTCTTTTTTCTCTCTTTCCTGAAAAAAATCATGTAACTTACAAAGTAATCACATTAACTTTTTTTTAAAAAAATTGCAGTGAGCAGCTTGAAAATTCATGTTTCCTAACACATCTCAAATTCATGCTGCAATTACATTGTATTAAAATATCAGGATTCTGTATTCCATTGTATTAAAATATCAGAATTCGAGGTAACTGTTTTACTTAAATGGCCACTGTAAATTCTGCATTCTATTTACAAGAAAATTTGTTGAAGTTAAGAAGAATATGAATTTGTTTTTACAAAAATTGATTAAAATGTGAATATTTAATACCTTATCTAACTTTTATTACATGTTTAGAGTGAAAGATGGGCGTAAGAAGTTATCATGAAGAAGAGTCTTATTTGGAAAGAATATCTCCTGTTAGTTGGAGAATAAAGAAAGGTTTTGTTTCAAATATGAAAGTGAGTAAAAACATTAATGTTAAGTGTCTTTTACTTCATGTAACCATTTAGTATGATGTTGTAATAATATGGTTGTTTAGGCCTCGTAGGAAAAATTGTTTCTTTCAATGTAACTGAACAATTCTTCTGAGTCAGTATAAAATTATTAAGTAATTTACCATGATTTTGAAAAAAGAAGAAAATTTTTTTTTAAGACTTATATTTTTCTTTCTAAGTTACGCTATTAAATAGAAGATATCAAGTCCCTGTAGCAGAATTTTTTCGGGCTTTCTGCGACAAACTTCCCTGGCACTAATATTTTGCTTTACGTACTTTAAATTATAACAATTACTAGTTTAAAGTAACAGAAACGTTGTGTTTACAGAAGAAAGAAAATTTTAAAGTATAGAAAATTGTAAAAGTAATTGTAAAAGTAATATTTTTTTTAATTCTAATATCATAGGTGATATTGAAAAATGTAATTTTCAGTAAAATGTAATTTCGGAAAAATGTAAATCGGAAAAATGTAATTTTGAATTTTGTAAATCATTACACAAATTAAAATTCGTAAATAAATTAAATGATAATAAATTAAAATTCGTACATACATAGTAAAATCCGTGCAGAACTCCCCAAATTAGTGTATGTAAAAAATGGTGTTCTTTAAAGAAAAAAAATGAAAGAGAACATAATTTCTAGACCGAACTATCCTTTAAACTTTTGCAATTTCTGAATTTTTTATTTTATATTAATTTGAAATTCCAGCCAAAGCCAATTATTAGAGATTTTTTTTAAAAAAAATCTCAAATGAGAATAGGAAAATCATGATTATTTCTTTCCCCTCTGATGCGCAAAAAAGACATCTTCAATGTCGCCGCAATTCTGCCACTGGGTATCAAGTTTGAAGGATTTTAAAGTTAGTACTAACTTTTTTATATTAATTCAAATGTATATGTGTGTGCAATCGTCTCTTGTTTTTTGTGACGACAGGTATGTGCTAGCTTGAAATGAGATTTTTCAACCTATCAGAAATAGGGCAAATGAGGGAAGATTTAATTTTTTGAAGTTTTATGAATAAAAAATTGTTTTAGAAATAGTTTATACTTAAATTTGTTATATCTTCAAATCCTAACCTTGTCAGCGCAAACGAATACATATTAAAATCATATTTATATAGTGTATTAATTAAACAAAATTTAGATTTTTGTATTTTTTTTCGTGGGAGGGTGGGTGAGTATTTTTTACTACTGTTTTAGCGTGAGATATTTTCCAATCAGTTTTATTTCGTTTTCTGAGCATACAACTTAATCAACTGAACTCAAATAAGAATAAGAAAAAAAATTTTAAAAATTAAAAGGAGGCAACACACATAAACTCATTTTTTTTTTATTTGGCATTGCCTATTAACACCATTTCTAAAAATATTTGTAAATACTTCCAAAGTAATGTAAGCTAAGCTGAATGTTTTTATAAAATAAAATTACTTTTAAAAAAATCCAAAATTACTAAAATTTCCTCTTTCTTACCCGTATTTATCCTCTCTCACCAGCTCATTAAAAAAATTTTATAGCATTCAAGGTTATTGTATTTCTGCAATGTTTAGTTTCTTCTTTTGAAAATGATATTTTACGAAACATAACTAATGTTAAAAAAAACTTAGATATTTGCATTCGATTTAGAAAAAAACTTCGAAAATGTCATTTTATTTTAATAAATTTTTTTTATATTTTATGCATATATATATTATAGTGAAATAAAGCAAAAGTAGTAAAACCAGCCACTTAGCAGAGATACTGTAGCATGGCAGTTGGCATTGCAGACTATCAAAGCATCTAAAGATTAGTTTTAATCTCAAATTACCTAGTTTTTTCAGTTTTACTTTTTGTCTGATTAAATAGAAATTATAGACACATTTAAAGATAGTGCTGCAGATTTATTCAATAAATTCTGCTATCAGGTCCATCAGCCTTGAGAAGTGGGGTGCAAGCTTAAAACTTATTCCTCCTTTCTCGCTAAATTCTATACAAGAATTCTCTTTTTAAGCAGAATATTTGTTCTTACATGTTAACAAAGTTATTAGTGTAAGTAATGCTTAAGTGCTGTTATAGGTTTTGGTGTTGATGATACCTAATGTAGATACTGTGGTAGCAGTTTTTTTATGCCCTTCTCCTCGAAACGGAGAATTAATGAATGTCTTGACTTGGATTTAATCAGATTCTGAAATTCAAAGATTGTCTCAGTTTTTTAAAACTTGCAGAAAAAGCTAGGCAAGTGCTCTTTGTGCTGCCTAATTCAGTAGACTTGAGAAAGAGCTGTATGTCGCTGCTGTCAAATTTTCATGAAATAAAAACAAAGCTCGAAGGAATGTTCAGCTTTTGGAATAACTTCACTTCACTGCAATATGGAAATAAATTAACTTTGTTAAAAACCTCATTAATGATAATTGCAAAAATTGTTATTAAAACAAGAAAGAAAATATATTTTTAAAAAGAAATTGAGTTTTTTATGTTTTTTTATATATATTAATTGATTTTTAAGTTATCCGCAATCTGTTTGCAAAATTGTGAGAATTGCTGCATCCTTCAAAATGTTTTAAATGCTCTAATAATTGTAATAATTTCATTAAAAGGAATGTTTGTTTAATAATTGATTCAATCATGCAAAATTCATCATTACATCTTATTCTTTTGAAATTTCTCTTTGTCATATTCATATATAACAAAGTTTCATAAGAGACTTAAATTTCTATTTCTATTTTCTTAGGTAGAAGGAATTACTTTACTTGTATTGTTTTAAAAATATTTAAAGTAATAATTACATTAAGAAGAGTGTTTAATAATTGATAAAAATCATTCAAAATAAATTGGATCTTGTTGTTTTTAAATTTCTCTTTGACATATTCATATGTGAAATTTCATAAATGACTTAAATATATATTTCTATTTATTTAGGTTGAAGGAATCTTTTATGTTAATAAGAATTTAGAAAAGTTAATGTTTGATGAATTGCGAAATTTTTGTCGCCCTGGAACTATTGGTGGATTTTTGCCTGCTATGAAACAAATTGGCAATGTGGCTGCTCTTCCTGGAATTGTTAAAGTGATTATAATTCGTTTTTAGTACCATTTTTTGTTTTAATACTTATGATTTTAACTGTTTTGTTTTGAATTCATCTGTTTCAGATTTTTATGTTTGAAATCCTTAATTAAATAATCGTTTCAAGCTTTTTAAATTTTATCTTAGAAATCCATTGGACTACCTGATGTTCATTCTGGATATGGTTTTGCAATTGGTAATACAGCTGCATTTGATATGGATGATCCTAAATCAATTGTATCCCCAGGTAATTACAACTGTATCTATATTTAGTCCTTTTTTTTCTTCATATTGTTCCTTTCTTTATGTTTGTTATTGAATCATGGACTAAATACTTAATACAGCATTTTTATAATGTACTTGCATTTATTATATTTTAGTTTTTATACTTTTATTACACATAAGTTCCGCATTATGATCATTTCCTTTGCTTTTAAAAGACCTTTCTAAGGTTTTGTTTTATTTCCCTGTTTGTTTGGATTGAGTATATTTTATTATGATATACATGCATTTTTAATTTGTTTGATAAAAAAGCTTATAAATAGGCTTTAAAATGAACTATGAATTTTTGTTGTATTTTTACTTTAAAGCTGCTGTATTTATGAACTTTTATTATTTTTGTACTGTGTCAAAGTTTCATGCAATGAGTAAATCTAAGTATGTTGAGATATTGTAGTACTACTGCATAAGTACACTTCAAAAAGTTCCAACTATTATATTCAATTATTTTTTTAACAACTTTGAGGGTTTACTTTCTTGAGGTAATTATTATCTCATTAACCTAAGGTAATAGTAATGGTTCTTCTCTCTATTTTTGCATTAGATTTAATTTAAGTACTGGCTCATCTTGTTATATTAATATGTGAAACATTTGCATTTGGCATAATTTAACTACCTGCAAGACTTTAGCCAATAAACTTGGCACTGCAGGATCTTCGCCATTAAACTTTGCACAGCCGAACTTTGTCATTAAATTCTTCATTTAACTGACTGATTGTTTAAATTACATAATTTCACATCAGCATTTAAATTCTTAAGTGTTAATTATTTATTTTCGTGATTATAGGTGGTGTAGGCTTTGATATTAACTGTGGTGTTCGTTTACTAAGAACGAATTTGATGGAAAAAGATGTACAACCTATTAAAGAGCAACTTGCTCAGAGTATGTTTGATCATATTCCTGTTGGTGTGGGATCCAAAGGTATTATTCCAATGAATGCTAGGTGAGTTTGTCAACTTGTAAATAGTATTACTTCATTAAAGTTTCATTCATAATTTAAATTGTTGAAATTACTCTAAATTATTCATGACTTAAAAATCTAGTAGTTTCTTTGTGTCGGCTAACCATTTTTCAGTAGTAATAAATATAAAAATCTTTAAAATACAATTGACTGACATTTTTATTATTATTTGAAAAATTTGATTTAATTTTAAAAAAAGAATGACCATTTTTGCAAAGAGCTTGCTTAATCATCATCATTTTAAGCACCTCAGGTCTATAGGAAAATTTTCTAATTTTAGTTGTCAGTATTTCAATAATAATAATAAAAAAAGTACAAGGAAAGGTAAAAAGTCATGTTTTGACAGTATATTTACAATATGATTTACTAAATTGAAACTACAACTAATAGAGCAATTTACTAAATAGGGACTACTTCTACACTTTAGTAACTATTTTTTTCTTTTAATTAATGTGAATTATTAAGTGGCTCTTGTCTTATAACTCAAAGATTAATGAGAAATGTTAAGTATACTTTTAATCATCTTTAATTAAGTTTTACCAATAATTTTTTCATTGATATATTATTCTACTTGAAAATAAGTTATGAAATATGATATATGTTTTAACACAAATTCACATGCATGAAGTCATCATCCAATGAGAATTGGAGAGACATAATGAGCAATCATCTAGAATTTCTCAGATTTTTTTCTTCTTTTAAATAAAAAAGCTTTACCAGCACTATTCTGCAACTAGCATTGTCAATTGAGAAATTAGTATTCTTTAGCTAGTTTTAAAATTTTGATGAAATGTCTTTACCCTTATTTATTTTTGTTAAAAAACTATTTATTATCTTTCAAATGAATTTTCATCAGTTTAAACAAAAATAAAAGTAAATGTAAAAAGGAAACTAAAAGATAAGAGTATGATATGAAATTACCTATAAAATATCATTGCTTATTTTAAAAGAATTTTTCATCATCTTCCAGATCAATTTTGAGCAGTTTTAGCAAAAACAACAGTAAATTTAACTACAAAAAAAGAGAGAGAGAGAGAGACAACGAGAAAATTGAAAACTTCTCAATAATCTTCCAAGTCTAAGGTACTACCTAGGCATATTTGAGAAGTACTTTTTACAAAATTTTCTATTAAAATAAATTCAAATTATTTTATTCACCATAAACAAAAAATATGACCTATCATGGTATGCAGTATCATGTATAAAATTCAATTCCTGAAAAATATGTTTTATGATACATATGGTTATATGTTGCAATTAATCAACAAAGATTATTTGAACAATTAATTTAAGAGTAGGCCAACATGAAACTACAGCTACTGCTGTCTCCTCATCATCTTATGTTACCTTAAGAATAATAATGTAGCATGTAATTTTAGAAAGCATTTGCTTAATGTGAATTTGTATTGAAGTCTAGCTTACGAAAAATGGAAATTATGAATATTATAGTTTTCATTATTACATAATGTTTCATTATTACAGCATTAAATATAACTTATTTCCTTGGGAGATCTAACTGTGTCATCAAAATCAATGTATCTGTTTAGAATGCTTTGTTTTTATAATAGGAAAATCTACATAATCTGAGTTGGTGATATCTCTTTTTTACTTGTATTGCTAGTACTCTACTTCATTTTCATATGAAAAGTAAAATAATAGTTGTTATTAATTTCTTTTGCTACATTAAAAATACTAACTTCTGCTGCTGTATTATAATGACATTGTATGATTACAATTTATTTTTAGTCTTTTGTCTTTATAAGTTCTATAAATCAAAGTGCCTTTTCTTTTAAGGTAAATTTTACTTTTTTATATAATAACACTTGTTAGAAGTATTGAACTCTTAGCTGTGGGATTTAACTTATTAACTATTACCTACATTTAAACTGAATATTTTTTTGGTCTTATTTGGTTTAAAATATATTCAGGCATAATTTTAAGGATATCTAATACTATATATATTATTCAAGTTATATATGACTTATAGGGACCTGGAGGAAGCCTTGGAAATGGGAATGGATTGGTCTCTAAGAGAAGGCAAGTATAAATTTCACTTTTTATCTTAAAATTTGAAATAAGAATGGTAGTTTTCTTTAGTATGACTTCAAGTAAAGTATCATGTATCTTACTTAAAGTTTTAGTAGTTATCAAGTTAACCAAATAAAAACAACTTTAAAACCCATAACCAGTAACAACATTGTGTTCAGTGTACTTATTAATAAGCATATTAATTAATTAGCCATCATCAGAATTGAAACCTAGGCTGTCTATCATTTAAAGCACACTGATTCTAAATACATTTTACTATTTTTTTTTTTTTTAAAAAGGGCTTAAGTCTTTTTATCTATTCCCGAACAAGTCTGTTTATTATAATAAATAATTTTATTAAGCAGCATTATTCATAAAAAATTTTACGCCATAAAACGGTTTTACAGGGGCTTATATTTAGAAAAACATTTTCCTTTTTTAAATCCTTAATGGTCGGTTAATTTTCAAGAAAACGGTTATGAAAGTGTCTATTTTGCCAAATACACGTATTTGATTACTGCTAGTATCTACTTTAAAATAAACTAACTATTTACAATTACTTTAAAAATACCCTGGTACTGCTATATGGTGTGTAAAATGAGAAATAAAATGTTTTCCGGGAAAAAAAAAAGAATTAGTTTTATTCTTATTGGCACGTTTCTACTGAGTACTCCAGCCCGTCAATATCACAAGAGCAAGAAATAGCAAGCAAAAACTCACCCCGTCATTTTCACGGGAGCGAGAAGGAAGGGGATCATAACTTTGTTTAACTATCTTGTTAACAAAACAACTTATTTATTACGTATTTTCCTTCTAGATTTTTCTCCTAAAAATAAAATCAAATGATACTTAAAATGTTTACAAAAACTTTCTTATAAAATCTTGTTTAATTGAAAATTTCTCTATAAATTGCACACAGTGTAGATTTTAAGATAATTCCAAAAAACTAATATGAAGGAATAAATCTGTTCAAAGTTAATATTTTTATATATTTAATTAAATAAAGTAGCTCTTGTGTATTTAATTTTGTAATTTAATTTGTTTTATTTTAATGTTGCATTGCAACTTTATTTTCTTCCAAATGTAGGCTATGCTTGGGCAGAAGACAAGGAACATTGTGAGGAGTATGGCAGAATGCTAACAGCTGATCCAGCTAAAGTTTCGATGAAAGCAAAAAAACGAGGTCTTCCTCAGGTAAGGCTAAAAATATTCTTAGATGACAGATTTTTAATTTGAAAATCTTTGTAAGAACTTTTTTTTTTACCAAACTTTTAAACCTTTACTCATTTAAAATTATTTTTCACTGCTGATTTCCTTACACGGTAGTTTATAATCAGGAAGTTTATGTAGTGTTTAATTGTATCGATCTTTATTTCGTCTGCTGCAGTCGAATCTCAATTATCTGACACTCTGGTAAGGGGCTGTCAATAAACGATGTCCCACTTTTTTTTAAACATTTTTTACCCCTTCTCCCCTTCGTCATCACAAAGTGTCAATCTATTTCAGCAGTTTAAAAACAAAATTCATGTTACAAATCATACTTTAAATTTTATTTTCAAACTTTAAATACTGTTAACTTTTATTTTTGAACTTTTTTGTTTGTGTTTAATTTTAAACTTTTATTGAGGAGATTAACAATTATAATAATTTGATTAGTAATAATATTTATATATTATAAAATATTCTATAAATATTTCAACGATGATTTTAAATGTTTTTATTTTAACAAATACCTCTGCCACACTTCTTGTTACCTCCTCTCACCCCCTTGTCACAAACTGTTACAATTTTGTGAATCCCTATAAAAGTGCAAATACCCCTATAAAAGTTCAAACATATGTGGGGAAATGACAGTTTTATTTAATTCCTTTCTTCATGCATATTGTTTCTTTTTCAAATTTCAAAAGTAGCTATTTTTTTGTTAATTTTATAATTTGACATAAATACAAAGCACTGTGTGATTTAAGTCATTTATATGTGAAAAATTGTCTTTGTAAAGGTCTAGTTTCTTAGGACAAGCGCCTTATCTGAGCGTCAGCGGAAAGTTGACGTAGAGCTGACGGCAAAAAAATACTTTTTTGTTAGCTCAGCGTGAGCAGTCGGTCCGACGCAGACATTATCTCTCATTTCGCATGCGTTAATAACGTAAACAAATATTTATTTTGAATTTGTATTCATTTTGTTATTGTCGACCAGTGTTTTAGAGAACAGATAATGACTTTGTCCAAGAAAAATCACATTATAGCTGAGCTAAATGAAGAGTGCTAGGTAACAAAGTATACATACACAAAGTTTTCATTATGCCAAAATCAAAATCTTGGCTGATTTCAATGTGCTGTTGGATGTTGTCCGCCATTGCTTCTGTAGTTAACGTCACGTTGTAATCCAACTGCAGTTGAGTTGGACGGCAATTGTAGTTCAAGATGAGCGTTCGATGACGTTTACTATCAAACTCACAAATGGACCAATCAGGTCCATTTGTGAATCAGGTATCTGAAAATATAATCAAACTCACAAATGGACCAATCAGAGGTTAGCGCTGATTTCCAGCTGACGGCGTCCTGTCCTAAGAAACCAGGCCTTTAAATCTAAATCTTTTGTCAATTTCTATAATCATGATGTTGCAGTGAAAAATTGTTTAAAGGTGGTTTATGTATTACTTTACTTTTTCTTACAATAGCTATCTATTTATTATTATATTTTAATGTTTATACTCTTAGAAAGTGTTACTATGAAAGTTACCCTTTATAATTCAATAGTTTTAATTTTCTGATCGAATCCTGGTTTTGTGGTTGTTGAATAATCAAGGTTTTATTAATTATTCTGTAAAAATTCATCAGTATATTCAATTTTTTTATTTCATGATCATTTGTCTAACACTTTTAATGTAGAAACTAAAATCTTTAGAAATGAAAATGTATAATTTATTGTAAATAGAATTTCTAGTCAAACTAAAATGTTGAGTTACGTTCACTCTTTTAATTATCAATGTTTTTTTTAACAAATTGATGAATTGAAGTCTGAAATTCTTTAACATTTAATAGGAATATAACTAATAAGCAAGTAAACTTCATTTTATAGGAAAGTAAACTTTAATTCATATCTACATCATATGGCAACGTGTAATTTAGAATTACTGACAAAAATTAAAACATTGATTAGAAGTTTGGGAAAACAACCAGCTTTTTATTCAAACTAAGCAAAGAGTTGATAGTAAAATGATTTTATTTTGAACTGAACATCATTGCTATATCCATTTTTAATTGTTTTTTTCCCTTTTGACTGCCTTTAGTTAAGTTTATAACGTAAATTATTGTTTCACAGCTTGGAACACTTGGTGCTGGGAATCATTATGCTGAAATTCAAGTAGTTGATGAAATTTTTGACAAAAGCAATGCCAGTAAAATGGGAATAGACTCTAAAGGCCAAGTTTGTGTTATGATTCACAGTGGAAGTCGAGGATTTGGACATCAAGTTGCAACTGGTATTAAATGAATTTATACATAAGTTTTTTTTTTATAAATAACTTCCATTATCAAAGTTCATCGAAAAAGGTGCAAAAGAACATCTAGAATAGTTAAATTACAAACACAATTTATATTACTTTACAAATTACATTATTTTCTTTCTATGCAAAGCATTCAGTTTGATTTAAATAGCCGAACGTAAATTCTATTTGGTTATATTTCTTTTAAATAATTATACATCCCCAATAATAAATGAGACATTGAAGAAAAATTAGTAAAAAATTGGAAAAAACATGACACTCAAAGCTGACGTCATCAGGGAGTACCAGCCTTAAAAGTTTTGCATTTCATGACAATTCAAGGCTGGTACCCCCGATGCCATCAGCTTTGACTGTCATGTTTTTTTTTTGATTTTTTGCTAATTTTTCTTCAATGTCTCATTTGTTTAATTCCTCTTGGTTTCTTTGCTGCTAAGTGCATTTTTCCATTTGGATGTTTTAATCTTTTTTAATTTTTATTTTTGCATTAATATTTTGATTTCTCCCCAATAATAATTTATATATATAACAATTATGAAAAAAATTTAGTATAATTATTAAAAAACAAAATTAATCTGGAAAATAAAAAGGAAAGCAAAAGTTCATCATCAGTATGCAATGCTTTTGTAAAGGAATTTCTGTTCTAATATACAATATCCTTAGATAAAATTGACACTTAAGGTTGCATTAATTCTCTTAAAATCAAACCAAATAAAACTGAAATAATGCTTAATGTGAAGAAGAGATTTTTACTTAGCCCCACAAATTAAAAGTCACTCATGATAGGAAGGAATTATGAGTAGCTGGAATTATGAATTGCCTTGTATGTATTATTAATTTACATTTTTAAATTTAGTTATTTCTGATGAAAAATAAAATATGCTTCGATATTAATTAGGTTTGAAAGCATCACTAAGTTTTCTTTAAACAAGAGTGTCAATAAATATACTGGTATTCATTTATTTTCCTTACGTATACATGTTATTTTTTCATTTTTATTTCAGTGAGTTTTGTTTTATACTATGAGACATTGTTATGCTTCTTTAGTTTTGAGTAATGTCAAAAATATATGCTTTGCATATTATTACAATTTAATCTGATTATATGGTGATTAATCTGATTATTTAAGTGAAACTACATTTTTATCTGTGCTATACTACTGTTTGTAAATACCTTTATGAGACTTTGACACTTTAATCTTAAAATTTTGTTTACTTTCTAGATGCTCTTGTAGCTATGGAGAAAGCAATGAAACGAGACAATATTGAAGTCAATGATCGCCAATTGGCCTGTGCACATATAAAATCTCAAGAAGGCCAGGATTACTTAAAATCAATGGCTGCGGCTGGTAATTTTGCTTGGGTGAATAGAGCCAGTATGACATTCCTAAGTAGACAGGTATGCAGTTCTGAAACCTGTAAAATCTATTTTAAATTTTCTTGTTTAAAATTTTCCATAGTTTAGAATAATTTTACGCATATGTTTTTTTAATTACTTTCTAGTGCAAGATTATTAATTTATGATTCATATAGTTTGTTTGAATATTTGTATTCATTATGTGGATAGATTATTTATTCAAAATATTTTAAATGGTTTCTGATTTATTGGTAGTATTAGTAGCTTTTAAATGCTGAATATACACACAAACTAGTATTTGAACTTAACGAAATTTAGTTTTGTTTCACTCTCATTCAAACAGTGATCTGTTGTTTATATATATTCAATGAAACTTCTGTTAAGTGGACAATCTCTAGACCTAAAAAATTGTCTGTCTATGTGAGTTGTCCGTTTCCGGGAAGGGTACCCTAACTACGAAGTTTGACAGGATAAATTGTTTTTAGAATATTTTCAATGATATAGAAATAATTAAATAATCTACAATAACTATCTACATGGATATTTATTTAAACTTTAAAAAAAATTATTTTTTCTAAACCAAAAGAATATATGAAAAAAGTTAGATATAAATACATAAATCTAGATGTACCTACAGATAAAGGAATATAATTTTCCTATTAATACAGATATTCACGTTAGTCATATGATACCAAATGGGAGCTTTTAGTCATCAGTTGTTAGTTTAATATAATAGGTTTACACCCCTAACACCTACCCATCATTTGATAGAAAACATGATTAATACATCAAAACCTCCCTCAATTCACAGGAAAAAGAATCAGTGCATACCTGCAAGGCATGAGGACCTATGGACTTGATATATTCACAATTGATTATCTGTCAAGTATCTGAATAAATGTTTCATTTATATGAACACCTCAAAGACTGTATTTCTGTTCTCTTTTTTTTAACCCAGCTGTGTTAAATATTTCCTTCAAATTGATAAGCAAATGAAAGAAATTTTCGGAGCAGAAGAAGCATTTAAGAGGTTATTTCAGCTTGTGGGGTCTAATAACCTGTGTCGTCCAGTTGAAAAGATCAAAAGATGCCCCTCTCCGAATTATTTCACGTGAGCAGTATCATTTTTTCTCTCCTTTCTTTGCAAAAATAAAGCAAGTGGACAGGAGAAAGATTGATTCTTTACAAGTAAAATAGCTTAGCAATATTTTTAGTTATGGATAAGGCAAAAATGTACTTAAATACACAAGTGGGCGACCTTTGTGCTAAAATACAAACTAAGGTGAACAGTGTTAAAGAGCACAAAAATAACTGTTGCACTGATAAAAGTTACCCTTTGAGCATCCGAAACAGCTGTCTGCTTTTATTTTTGTGCTCTTTAACGTTGTTTACCTTAGTTTGAATAAATGTACTTCCTTTAAAAAAATTTTAGAGTTGCATATATTTTTCTTGGAATTTAAAGCAGGAATAAAATAAAATATCCCACTTAGGTGTTCCCAAATAATTTTTTTGCGACATGAGGACGAGCGTTATCATACAGAAGAATAACTTTGTCATGTCTTTGCTCATATTCCGGTCATTTTTCTCGTAATGCACAGCTCAAGCGAATCATTTGTAGCCTATACCGATCGTCCATAATGGAATTGCCAGGTTGTAGCAGCTCATAGTATACAACCCCCTTTTGGTCTGACCCGAAACACAACATGGCCTTTGAATCATGAATATTCGGCTTTGGTGTCGATGGCAGCAATTGACCGGACATAGCGTAGTATTTTTTCTTCTTGCGGTTGTTGTATAATATCCATTTCTCATCCCCAGTCACAATCCAATGTAAAATCCCTTCCTTTATTGCCTTTGAATCAGCTGCTCGCAATTGAAAAATTGCCTTTCAACTTCTCTCGGTTTCAGTTCATAAGGCGCCCAATTGCCTTGTTTGTGAATCATACCCATGAATTTCAATCGTGCAGAAACGATTTGTTGCTTAACTCCCAATGATTCTGCTAACTCCTCTTGTGTTTGATTCAGATCTTCATCGAGTAATGCCTCCAATTCTTTGTCTTTGAAAAAAATTTTAGATCCAGAGCGCAGCTTGTCTTCAGCGCTGAAATCACCATTCTTCAAATGTCAAAACCAGTCCCTACATTTTTTATCAGTTGGAACATTGTCACCATAAACTTCTACAAGCATGTCGCTTGAGCTGAATTTTTTTCCAATTAAGGCAGAAACAAAATCTTCCTCAAATGCTGTTTAGTTACCACAAAATTTGACATTCAACAAAGTAAAAAACAAGGCTTTTGTATGAAACTCGAAGCGATATAAACTGAATATTATTGACGCATGTCTAACCTCTGAAACCACCGAAACCAGCTGTCACTATGAAACTTTCATGACAGCCAGAGCCATCTTTTGAAAACGGACCAAACTAATTTGTGCTTCCAATATACATAATTTTTTTCTTTCTTTCTTTTGTTTTATTTCTTCTTTTATTTATTCAAAATTAGTGAGTGGAAAAGACTAAATATCTAGTTGAGCTTGTAAATTTGCCATTTGTATTGTACTTTAAGAAGTAGATTTAATTACAAATTATTGTCCTTTATATATTTGATAACTAGCCTTTAGCCTTTTTCAAATCCGATGTGATAATATGAATTATTTTAATAAGAGTAATCACTCTTATTTATGAACAAACATTTATATATAATATTTATGTAACTTTAACTCTTGGTAGCTGGTTTCTCTTATTATTTTGGGATATCTAAGATCATCATTACAAAATAAATGTTTGAAAAGTTAAAACATTTCATATAAACTTGTTTGCTAGCAAACACAGGGTTCCCGCGGCCTTGAAAAAACCTTGAAAAGTACTTGAATTTCATTTTGATTTTCAAGGGCCCCTAGAAGTACTTGAAAATGATAATAAATCCTTGAAAAATTCAAAATTACCTTGAAAAGTATCGGAAACTCAGGAAAACAGACCTAGTTCTAGCATTTCTGTGTTTAACTTCTAACCCGCGTAAGTGTGAGAGAACGACTTTCCCTCCTATCAGATGATGACATATACTGTTTGATTTTAGGATTTTATGTATGTTCGGCTGATTTTAGGAATTTTAAATATTGGGAACTGCACCAGATTCTGACAAAATCTCTATTCTTATTCAGGCGATTTTAATATCAATCATCGATCTTCGTATTAAACTGATTTAAAAGTTATGTGTTGCGATTCGTTTTCGGGTGATTCAAAAATTGTACTCGCAATTCCCATTAAAGCAATTTGAAAATCAATATCGCGATTTTTACTTAAGCATTTTTAAACCCCAATGTCGTGATTAGTTTTTCCGAGATTTTAAAATCTAATGTCGCTATTCGTATTCACGCCTTTTGCAATATCAAACATCGATGCTGTAATATCAAACATTGATTTTCGTATTTATACGCGATTTGAAAACTACTCTTTGAGATTCGTATTCACGTGACCATGTCAAGTGCGCATGATCGATGCTACTGAAAAATAATTTATTCAAGTGTGAGTGGTTAATTAAAACAGTTAAAGTGACCAAAATTGTTAGTAAGAATCTATCAGAAGATATTGAGGTGAAAGTTGGCAACTGCTTCAACTAGCATTTCTGTGTTTAACTTTTGACGCGCGTAAGTGTGAGAGAACGACTTTCCCTCCTATCAGATGATGACATGTACTGTTTGATTTTAGGATTTTATGTATGTTCGGCTGATTTTAGGAATTTTAAATATTGGGAACTGCACCAGATTCTGACAAAATCTCTATTCTTATTCAGGCAATTTTAATATCAATCATCGATCTTCGTATTAAACTGATTTCAAAGTTATGTGTTGCGATTCGTTTTCGGGTGATTCAAAAATTGTACTCGCAATTCCCATTAAAGCAATTTAAAAATCAATATCGCGATTTTTACTTAAGCATTTTTAAGCCCCAATGTCGTGATTAGTTTTTCCGAGATTTTAAAATCTAATATCGCTATTCGTATTCACGCATTTTGCAATATCAAACATCGATTTTCGTATTTATACGCGATTTGAAAACTACTCGTTGAGATTCGTATTCACGTGACCATGTCAAGTGCGTATGATCGATGCTACTGAAAAAAAATTTATTCAAGTGTGAGTGGTTAATTAAAACAGTTAAGGTGACCAAAATTGTTAGTAAGAATCTATCAGAAGATATTGAGGTGAAAGTTGGCAACTGTTTCAATTTAAAATGGTTGACCGGTAATAAATTTAAAATGATAATTAAGCCGCAACATCCAATAATTGATTAATTTTCTTTCATAGAAAAGTGGTCGAAATTTCAAAATAATATTTAGGAACAATTTAAATCTCACTGTCTAAATGCTTCTGCCACTTTAAATGTTAAATAAAAATCTCCCAGCAGAGTTGTTTTTAAATATCTAATTGATATCACTGTATTATATAGAACAACCCCGTCCTCTGCCCGAATCTTTGCTTATTCAGAGGTTGTATACCTAGCTTAAAATAGGCCTTATGCAAAATTCAAATCCAACGTTTTTATGCTTCATGAATTTTATTCTTGACTTGATGCCAATCACCCTTGCTTTTTTTATACTTAGATCACTTTCCGAAATCAGGAGAGAGAGCAATGGAAGTCTTATTTTTCAGTACTGCTATTATCGTCAAAACATTTTAGTTTAAAATGTTAAATTTTAGTCTATCTTTTACTGAAATTTAAGTCCTACAGAATTTTATAATAAGTCTTAAAAAAGTATTAAAGTAGAGCATGAACCCTGAAACAGGTAAGAAGGGTAAAGAATATAAAATGTTCCTGGATTATAACTCTTATTTTTCAATTAATAGCTGAGTTGATATAAATAACTGTAAACTAAAGATGAATAATATACATAGTATTCACGCACCTGGAAAGTCATGAATTTCAGTATTGAACAAAATTTGTCATGATTTTTACTATTTTTTTAAAAAAAATCATGGAAAGTCATGAATTTAGGTCTCCGAGAAATCTAATTTTTGAAATGTATTTTTTATTTTATTTTTTAACGGCAGGCACCGAACTTTCGTTCTTCGCCTAAGAAGATGCCGGAGTTGTTACGTTACCCAGTGGGCACCTGTGGACCTAAGTCACGGAGGCGAGCAACATTACCCACGCCACACTGCCTCATACCCATTTATAGGGTGGGCCACACTCACACATCACACAATAGAGAAATCACACAGAGAGAAACATCCATGCCCTGAGCGGGATTCGAACCCGTAACCATTGGCTTCACAGTCAGGCACGCTGACCGNCCCCCCCCCCCCCAATTTCATCCCGATCCAAATTTCTGAATTCCTAACCAAATCACCACTCAGTCCTATTTTATTAGAATATAAAATGATTTTATCATGTTTTTTAAAAATTATGGTGTTCTTTCAAAAAATAAAAGAAAAAACATTTCTAGAGCGAATTATCTTTTAAACTTCTGTGATTTAAGAATTTTTATTAATTTTTTTAAAATTTTATCGATTTAAAATTCTAGCTAAAGCAAACCAGTCATTGGCGAATTTTTTTTATTTGGAAATGAGAACAGAAAAATCAGAAGTATTTCTTTCCTTTCTGATGAACAAGAAAAGTATCTTTAGAATATAATTCTGCAGAAAAAAAGTGGGAAAAAAATTATTTGCTTTTGTATTTTTTATAGCTATTTCATTGTTTCAACTCTTTCTTTACTCTGTTTTTTAAATTTAAAATCTATAAATATGAAGATGCAGAGTATAACAGTTTTGGTTATACCTATCATTACAATTAATGTAATTATAATGCTTTTTTAAATTTATTGTTGCGTTTTTGTTGGACAAAATAGTAACTTCGTTAAGTCATGAAAAATTCTTGGAATTAGTCATGGAAAATCATGAAAAGTCATGACCTTGAAAATCTGAAATGTAGCAGATACTCTGAATATGTCAGTCCTGAGGTCAATTCATAAACCACGTTACTAAAATCAAATCCAAGCCTATGTTAGGTAATATGTACATACTCTAAAAAAGTAACTGTTTAAGGTTTAGACCATTATAACTATTATTTATCAAGCTATCAACATTCAGTTAGTTTTTAGTCAAAATAAGGGTTAGAAGAGAAGGTTAGATAAAACAGAATTGTGTGTATCTGTTAAAAAAATATTTCTTGAAGAAGAATGCCATTCAAGATCAACAATGGCTTGAAAAGTGTAACAAAGAAAGGAGACCCTAATAACACCCCCGTTTCAGAATCGTGACGATATTGTTGCAGAACTTTATGGAGTTCTTCGAGAAAGATTTTTTCCTTTGGAATAATGAAAAATAAAGAATAATGAAGTAAAAAATTTGGTTTTCTTTTCTGTAGAAATTTTCTTACTATTTTTTCATGCTGTTATTACTACTGATTTCCACATAGTTTTAAAACTCGGTATTTTTAATATGATATTATTTATTACAACAACTGAATCTCAAAATTAAAACAGGCATTTAGTTGCCGCTTTTTGAAGACGCCGGTTCGCGTGATTTAGCCATATACCTCTTTTTCGATAATTACTGCTACAGATTTCGCTTTTTTTTTAATGTAATGATGAATTACAAAATGAGAAAAAGGAAAATAAAGTGTTATCTTCCTATAAAATTTGAGAATACCTCCCATACTATTAGAATAAAAGGAATATTACATATTCAATTAAAAATATTATTTTATTTTATCCGCTTTTTTTTAATTTATAAATATTTTTTTTTTTTAAGTTAACACTTCTGTTACTTTAAATTAGTAACGTGTATATTTGTTATTTTTAAGTATCTTGCAGAAAGATATTAGTAATAGAGAGGTTTGTTGCAGAATGCTCGAAAAAATTCTGCTACAGGGAGAACACCAATGATACAGAAGGCTCCAGGCATTCAAATATAGTGAGTGTTCAAGAAAAATTAAAAAAATTTATAAAATGATATTTCACAGTAGTAACAGACAATCGGGCGGTAGAAAATGCTTAACATCCTAAAGTTATCGGATGACAGCAAAAAGAAAAATGGGGCAAATGTTTTTTTTTCATATAGTGTTTACTCACCCGTAAAAAACAGCAGCGTTTTGGGGTTTCTGAGTACTGTACTCTTATTCGCCCTGTTTTGTCAGTATGAAGAAAATATTTTGCATCTGTTAGTAATAATGGATGAGACAGTGGTTTATCCTGCCCCATAAAAATCAAATCTGCAGCTAGCTGAATGAAAACATAAAGTGAAAGCAGTTCAATGTGGTTTATCAGAAAAGTTATTACCTAAGTTTTTATCCTACTGAGCTAAAAATTATTGAAATTAAGTAGTTTTCAATTTTTTTAATTTTTATTGTTAAAGTGTTTTGATTTTTTTTTAATTGATAAATTTTAAGCTTTTATTAAAAATTTTTGTTTTTGATAGTAAATTGTTCTGATTTTTATAGTGACCCTCAATTTTACCTTATTTTAGTTATGTTCTTTTGATGATTATAATGCCATTTTAAATTTTATTATTTAATTAATTTTATTATGGCTACCCCCTACATTTCAAGGGTAGCCACAATGGTTTGGTCAGAAGAGCAGTCCAAAGTATGGCCAAATCTCAAGAACTCTTTAGGGGAATTTAAAAATTTTTGCACACAATTATAAAATTTGTTTATTGAACGATAATTTCATGCACTATATAAATTTTAGTAAGTTTTTATTGTTTTATTTAATATTAGTGAAAAACTTTTTGAATTGAAGGGTTTGCAATTTTTTTGCATATTTAAAGAATGTAATTTTACATGGCAAACTAAAGAATCTGAGCGAAATGAGTAAAGATCACATTTTTAGAGGAAGACAAATGGACAAATCATAAATAGAGAAATCACATTTTTAGAATTTAATTTCTCGAGAACCATGAAATTGATCTTGTTCAAATTTTGTATTTTGTTATGTAAAATTACATTCTTTAAAATTATGTAAAATATTGCATACCTTACAATTCAAAATTTTTCAGCTATTATTAGTTAAAATAATAAAAAATATATAATACTTCATAATTTTTTCACAGAGAGTTATCTTTGGATAAATGAATTTTATAATTGTGTGCAAATTTTGTTAATTTGCTTAAAAAGTCCTCGAGTACAAATATGCAAAAAGTAAAATTAACATTAAGGGGTTCAAACTTTGGACTGCTCTCCTGACCAAACTATTGGGAACATATTTTGGGGGCTAGAAATCCAAAACCGTCTCGAAAAAAAATTTATGTTTATTCAGAGATTAAGTCCTAGAACGTGCGGATCCCATCATTGGATCAAAAGTTATACAGGGTGGTCTGTTTTTTATTTTGAGCTCTGTATATATGAAAATGATTATGCCCTCTTATTTTTGGGAATTATCATATGATTTTAGAGGATTTAGCTGATGTTGATTGCAGTTTAAATTTTTCTTATTGTAAAAAATTGACTTGTTTTGTTTTTGAATATAGTAAATTGCTTAAGTAAGTTTATAGTAAATTGAAAATTAATTAATTCTACCTTCAATTAGATAATCTATTATTCAGTGAGGTTGAATAAAGCATGAGTTCATATCAATAAATCATTCAGGGGTTTTCTTTCATGATGTAAACATGAGAAACACAACATAAAGTCTCCATGCTAATTTTTTCTGCATTTATTTATTTGTTTTTTGTGTAAAAATCAGCTGATGATTGTTTTGATCACTTTAATTTTGATCATGGGTGAAAGCCCTTATATAGCAAGACGGAAAAGAGAAAAACCTGGTACGTAAAACATTTCATTCCAGCATTTTTTTCGAAAAAAATTAAATATCTGTAACTATCAAGATTTCTTTTATAATTCTGGCATATATATAAAACTGCTTCTTTTCCAAGATAAAGAAGATATTGTTGAAAAATTTAAAAAAAGATTAAGTAAACTCCTCCCCAAAACTAGCTATAACTGAAATGGTTTTACTACCAGCCTTTCCTCTTTTCCGTCTCGCTTTCACCCCTGATTTTGATGTATAATATTATTTCTATCTGTTGTTAGATAGATGCCTTGAGTATTTTGATATTAAATTGAAAATTTTATCCTTATATTAAGGAAAAGTATAGAAACTTATTTTAAGAAATATTAGGACGTTCTTATTGAAAAACTATAACTAATTTCACATTAAATGAAACACTTATATATAATTGTAGATTTTCAAATATTGGTCGATTATATATTATTAATCAAATATGTTTTCATTATTAATTTCTAGGCATTTGCCAAAGCATATAACACAACTCCTGATGACTTAGATATGCATGTTATATATGATGTGTCACATAACATTGCCAAAATGGAAAAACATTTTGTTGATGGCAAAGAAAAAATGTTACTTGTTCATAGAAAAGGATCTACTAGAGCTTTTCCACCTCATCATCCTCTAATTCCTGTGGACTATCAGGTAAATATAATTTCATAACATTTAACAAAACTAACTCAAGAAATATGTTATCCATCTAAAATATTGTTTAAAATATAACATAGAATAGCTTTTAATTGCAAACCAATTAAGAAATCAAATTATTTATAATGGTTTCACTCTTTTGCAGTATATTTGATTGAATCCATAAACAAAATTTTTTTCCAGCTAACTGGCCAGCCTGTTCTTATTGGTGGGACTATGGGTACATGTAGTTATGTACTGACTGGTACTGAAAGAGGAATGGTTGAAACATTTGGTACAACATGCCATGGTGCTGGTCGAGCATTATCCCGGGCCAAGTCTAGAAGAAATTTAGATTATATGGATGTTTTGAATAATTTAGCTGATTTGGGAATTTCAATTAGAGTTGCATCTCCAAAGCTAGTTATGGAAGAAGCCCCAGATTCATACAAAAATGTATGTGATGTAGTTGATACCTGTCATGAGGCAGGAGTTAGTAAAAAATGTATTAAATTAAGACCTATTGCTGTAATAAAAGGATAATTTACTGAATTTGTTTTTATCCTTGAATTTTTTCCTGATTCAATATCTATTTGTGTCAATCTAGTCCTGATATGACAAACTCTAAAATATTGATTTTAAAATTGTGCATATTTCAAAATAATTTTCAGCTTTTTCAAAATAGTTTTCGCCGAAAAATAGTGGGAGTAAAAGTTTTAACTTGATGCATTGCAATTAAAACATTATTAAGTCTTTAGTAATTCAAACTTGGTTTGTTTTCCTTCTCAGAAAACTGATTTCCCCCCCACAAATTTTAATTGAGATACTGTGCTTGGCAGAGAATTTTTTGTACAAATTGTGCTTGGCAATAAAAGTGTTTAAGTTTAATTCTTTCAACAGCTGCAGTACCTTTTAGAAATATTTATAAACCCCATTTGTTGATAGAAATACTGCTTTAAAAAATTTGTAGAGTTATAAATTATACATATACAATCTTATTAAAAGCATTCTTTAACGCTGTGATGTTTTGAATTCTATGTTTTTTTTATGTATAATAAGTTAACTATAATTTTCATACTTTGTTCAAAGAATGTTTGTAGTGAAGAAGATACTTTTTAAAAGATTAATGGTTTTGATAGCTTTTTTAGCAATTTTATTTGCTGTTATTTTTAAGTTTGTTTGTTAATAATTCTCATTGGTGATTCTTTAATTAATCAGAAATCTTAAATATGTTTCCCTTGGGTTAATTATTAATTTTACGTAATTTTTACAGTTATCTTGAAGGGTTTTTTTAATGGTTCAAAGAATTTTCAGCCTCTAGTTCATAATTAAAATTAGACAGAAATGTTGATAAAATTGTCTTTTATTAAGTTTAAGACAGACTTATTGTAACATTGAATTGCTCTACACAGTATTTGATTTAGAAGTATTTTTTATTTATGTTTTTTTATACCTATTTCTTTTGGTACTTAAGAAGCTCTTATTTAAAAGTTAACATGTTGTATGCAAACATAAAAGAGGTGTATAATTTAAATGCTATAATAAATTGGAAATTATTAAACTTTTCTTGTCCCCTACATTTTTACTGCACTATTTAACACGATATTCATCTTCAATTGATTCTATTTCATATATATTTTACAGAAACGTGTCAAAACAATATTTGTGTGTATTTTGTGTCTCAAAAGAAAATTTTAAGTCTATAATTAGTAATGTATAAAATAGCCAATAGTAAATGTAACAAGGTAAAAATAAGCATATAACTAAATTTAAATTCGGTCATAATTAAATGTTTCCTTTTTAAGTTTGCCTTTTTTAAGTTTTATAGAGTATTTAGATACTTTTATGAGGCAGATAGAAAGAACATATTATCAAAGGAATTCTTTTTAACTGGTATTATAGTGTTTGTGTAATGCAGAATACTGTCTAAAATAAAAATATTGCTCAGTTCTATTCAATTCAGTCTTAGGGAGAAATTTGACTGTATATATATTTATCCATATCATTTTTAAAATACTCATTTAGTGTTTATTATTCGATGTGCTTTCATTTGTGAGAACTGCATTTACAATTGAGCATCAATAACTTTTAAAAGTTAGTTTAATAAATTTGAAGATTTTTATGCTTCTGAATAATCATTAAAATTAAGTGTAGTGAAAAATTTTACTGAAATGAAAATTATTTTTTTAATAAAGAGGCAAGTATAAGAATTATATATGACTTTATTACACATCATCAAGAACTTTTGCAAAAGGTGATAGATATATTACAAATCTTTTGTACAATAGTTTCTTTCATAAAATTCTTAATAAACACTGTAAGTACTTAAATACTTTGTGTTATTATAAATTTATGACACAAAGAGGGGAATTTCTTGCACTTTGTACATAAATTCATCAAAGCAACTTGAAATTCTTTAGGAATATTTAAGCGCAACAAATTACATATACTGTACAATTACAATAAAAACTTTATTTAACGAGTGACAATTTGAACTCTATATTTTAAAGATTATATTTTATCTAAGAAAAGTTTTAAATATTTTAAGAGAATTTTATAACACTTGAAAAAGTATTTTTCATATGTAGTTAGGATATTAAACAGCAACATTAGGTGCATGGAAAATGAATCATAGTATTTTTTTTTCTCTTTTTATTAGCTTATGAAATATTAATATCAAAATATGCATCCTCATAGCAAAAAATATTCATTAAACTGGTGAAAAATGTTTTGTAACCATATTTAATCAATGATTATTAATTTAATTGTAAAAACAGATTATAGTAACTTCATGTAATGCTGAAATTTTGATTATATTTTACTCTTTATCGTAGGTTACTATCTCCTATTTCCTTTACTGACATAAAATTGCTGGTTTTGAAATCATATATTATTTTCCAGATTTATATATATATTTGTATTCGGTTGAATATTTTTATTAAATTAAAACTTCTATTTTTTTTGTATTGGAAACTTATGTCTTTTCCAGTATACTCCTGACTATACTTGCTTGCTAAGTATTTGTACAAAATCTATTTCAGATGGTAAAAGTAGTCATTTTGTTATTTCTAGATTAATAAAACATATAAGTAACAAAAACAAATTTTGACTTATTTAACTTCCAGCGCCACATTTTCAGGCAAAGAAAAACTTTAGTCTTGAAATAAAACATATTGCAGTCAATTGGGAGAATCCATTATGATCATACCATGAATTGTTTTTCTTTGTTGAGAAATATATTCTTAAAATTTACAACTTTATCAATGTTTTACTGCATTGCATAATGCATAAATAAAGCATCTTGCTGTCAGTTGCGAGACTCTATTATAATCATGCAGTGAATAATTGTTTTTTTCTTCGTTGAGAAATATATTTTAAAGTTTATAACTTTACCAATGTTTTACTGCAATGTATAAGATTGTATAATAAATGTCCATTAAATTAATAAATCGTAACATAAGTTCAAAGAATGTGTGACATAAAAATTAAGTAATAATTGTAATAAATACGTGTTTCGTTCCTTTTTTTACAATCACTTACTATTTAAATTTGAATAACAATGTAGCAAAAAAATTGTCAACAACATTTTATTCTATTGTAAAATAAAGGGTTTTCGACTATACATGTCACTCTTCCTGGTGAATAGCTTTGACGATACTCAGGAGTATACTGTATTTTAGAAACATGCTAAATCTTTTTCAATTAATAGATCACATTTTTTTTTCAAAAACACTCAAAAGTTTTAAAACAAACTGATCACACCCAAGATTAAGCACCAAGTTATTCTCAAGTTTAAAGTGAGTTCTTAAAATATATTCTGTGTTTCCAAGTTTTACAACAGAAACTTTCTCTCTGTGTAAGCTATAACTTTTTTCAAATTGAGCCTTATACATTTATAATTAATGACCTAATCATTACAAAATACTTTTCTTAAACTTTTCCTCATCAGTTTTAACAGCAAATTGGATGTTATAAACAAATACATTCAACTCTAAACATTTGAAGTCTAAATAACATGCTAGATTTTAATTTCAACTTTAGATTTGCAAAATAATTGAAGTTAAAAATACTCCTGAATTATACCTTATTTTATAACAAAAGTTTTAATGTCATTAATGTGTTGACTTGGTTGACTCAGATATGTCAAATGCTGGTTCTGATCTTGACACAAAGAAGGAATGGGTCAAGTTGTGATTTATTTTATTTGATTTTTTTATAGATTTTGAAGCTGTTTTAGAATTTTTTAGGATTGATTTTATTCTTTAAAGTCAAATAAGAATAATGAAACTGCTTAATAAAAAGCATTTTATAGTGAAATCTAAATTTGCTCACATGTATATTTATCTGTCTTGGTGTAATTTTAAATAGTCAAAATTGTTAGTTTCTTAACAGCTTCATTTAAAAATTACTGCCAGTTTTTTATTAATACTATTAAATAACTAAGATATTTTTTTTAAAAAATGAAAGTAATAAATAATTTTAATGTTTGATGTTATTTTTCTGGTCCCTTTTAATAAGCACTTTTTTGCATTTTATCAAAATTTCAAGTACATATTTGCTGTAAATATAATAAGACTAATGATAGTTATACAATTATATAATAATTATATACCATCCACAATTAATCCTAGGATATTGAATATAATATACAGTCGAACCCCGCTATAGTGAACCGTCTGCGGACTCAGTAATGTGTCCACTATAACCGATGGTTCACTATATCCAAATTTTTTGAAGAATATTTTTTGCATAAGACAGTTGAATGATTGAAAATTGGCTTTGCAATTTTGCATAAGTTATTTAAAAAATTATTAACTAATTAACAGATAATAAAGCAAAAATTGATGGAAAAAAGCACAACAAAGATTTTATTTCTCACACTGCATCACAACCGCTTTCTTAATACAGATATAAACATTATTCTAATAGTAAAATAAAAATGTTTCACTTCCTCTTTCTCGAGAAACTTCTATTCCTTTATCCCCCCTTTGCTTGATTTTCTTTTAATATCAATGGTGTTCTCCAAATAAATAAAAAAGAATAAGAAAATAAAAGAAATAATAGAGGCTGAATTGAAAGTGAAATCTAAATTTATTAAATTAAAACATTTAAGATAAAATAATTTATGTTACTCAATAATGTTACTTTAAACCTCAATAATAACTTATTTTTAGACTTGTTTAAAGCATATATAGTAGCAATTTTAAAAATTAATGCCTAATTCATAAAAATTTAATGAATGAACATTTATTTTCGTTTTAACTTTTATAAAAATAAAATGTATATATGAATTTAAACCTTACTTGATCTTCAACTAAAAATAAAAATTAATATTAATAGAAAAGTGCTTTGAAATAATTATTATTCTATATCAAGGTAGAGAATTTCTGATCGCTACCAGGCTACTAAAAAACTTGAATGGTTTAAATAAAATATTTTCAATGTAAATTTAATATATATCAAAAATATAAATTTTGAAAAACTTAATTTTTTTATTAGGGAGGAAATTTCCAGTTAAACTTATTAAAAATGTAACTTTTGTAAACTTAATAATTCTTGTTAACTTAAACCTCAATAGTATAAAATTTCCTAGATCTGTGTAAAACAACTCGTATCTANCACTATAACCGAGTTTCCAAGTTCTAAGCTGTTCACTATAAGCGTTAAAAATAACATTATTTAAATAGGAATACGGACGGGACCGCTAAAAAAGTTCACTACATCCGAGTGTTCACTATATCCCAGGTTCACTATAGCGGGGTTTGACTGTATATATTCTTATACAAATCTTATACATAATCATAATTTCTAATTAATTTCTAAAACAAAACTTCCTAATTTTAAGTTATCTATTTACTGTTTTTTAATGCTTTAATTTTTTTTAATATGTAATTTATTCTATTTACTTATTTCTGATTTAAATAAAAATTTCTTTTAGTAAATGAGGAAAACATTTGATATTTTATATTTCAAATCTAAATTATGAAAATTTTTACAGTTTTCTAAAACATCAACTTTTAGGAAAAAGAAATACATCTCTCCTAATTCTTAATCTGTAAGGAAGGACCACGTGTTTTAAAAATAAATATTAAGGCAGTTTATATAAACTAATATATTTATAACAGTTTAGTGCAAATATTTAAGATTTAAATACTCTTCTCAAAAGTTAGTTTCATTTATAAGAAAGCCTCTGGAAATACACTGGTAATAAAGTGCTAGCAATAGTAATTATGAATATTACGATCTGAAACTTTATAATTTACCTACCTCTAATTTCTGTCCTTTTTTTCTAAATTTCTTTCTGGAAACTAATTATAGCACTCTCTTTAAAGTTAAGAATAAATATTTATCTCCAACTCCTCTTTACTATTGATTTTTACTTGAATTTTAAGTGCAAAATAGTTAAAGTGCAGCAATTAATACCAGATATATGTGTGGTTTGAAGTTAATCATTTAGATGAAATAGTTTTGTCTTTTACAAAGCCATACTATTAAGTATGCTGGTATGATGCTTTCATACAATGATTTTTTTTTCTCTCAAAAAATTATCGATTAAATTCATTAATTAAAGCATTTGAAATAGTAAAAAGGATAGCGTTAGTTTAATTGCATTTGTAGGTCTATTCTTACCATTGAATTTAATATTGAAAGACTTTAAACTACTCAACATTTTCATATACAACATATTTAAACAATTAAGGCTAGTTGAATTTATTTATTATTTTGTTGTATTATTATTTATTTTATTACTATCATTATATATTCATCACATTAATATTTTTGTTAATAATAATTTAAAAAATATATAATATATTTTATTTGGGTGCAAAAAAAAACTGTTCTACAATTCATGTTTCCTTTTTATAAACTTAGCAAGTTTTAATCTTATTATTGATAATTGGTATTGATTTATACGAAAAAAGGTTTTTTTATTTTTATTTATTTTTTTATGATTTGAAATGCTAGTTGTATAATTGTTTCTTCTTAAATGATAGACTAGCAGTAAGTTAAATGAAATAATAATTGAACCTATAAAATATTTCGGTTCGCAAAGATACAAGTTTAATAAGTGAAAAATATTTACAATGTGTGTGCTATTTTAAATCTTTCGTATTTGAATAGTAGATGTAAGCTTTTTTAAAGAAGCGATTTTTCTACGTCTACGATTTGGAGAAAAATAAGTTTTAACATTGTTAGATATATTTACGATACTTTGTATTTATCTTATAAGTAAAATCACGTGGAAATTATTTTAACAAATATAAACTATGCATTTGCTCTACAAAATTGTAATATAGAAAAAATATTCAATTGTTTATTTTGTGTTAATATTTTTTCCTTATTTAAGTAATTACAAGTTTGCAGTGTCATTATTTTTTTTAACCACAAAAGCGCTTTTCAGGTACTTAGACCATCTAGATTTTGTGAAAATTTTCAATATATTGATTGTCATATAGAACTCAAAGTTGTGCTTACTCAATTTTCATACGGTGCCTCTCAAATTTTGCATTAGTGAACCTCCTTTCCTATAACCACTTTGATTAAAAAAAATATTTATGCGTTTTTCAACTGATTCATCATTGCACTTCCTTTTAGAAAGTGGGTTAAAAGTGTTTTCATTCTAAAGAAGATACTAACGTTTTTGAGCACTGGCTATCTATCTTTCCAGACTATTACGATATTTTGTCTGTTTCAAACACTTTTTATCTAATTTAGCAGTGGAATGATCTTTGGTGGTTTTGCACTAGATTATAAGACCAGAATTATTTCGTTCATAACTCTGTATCGGTTAATTTTATTTACTCAAATAACCACAACAATAACTTCAAAAAGCCTTTCAAAGCTATAGGATATTGTAGAAAACGTTTTTGTTGTTTATATTAGTTATAATTAGCTAGTATTTCATCTATGTTATTTTTTTTTGTTTTAATAATTTTAAGGAATTAGTAAAAAACTCTGTGAAAGAATCCATAAAATAGGTTTTTGTCAAATTATGATTCCCTTTTTAACATTTAATTTTTTTGTAAATTAAATATTGTTTTCTGACTAATATTAATGAATACTGCGGTAATGGCTTTGTAAAATAAACAAAAATATTTTCGTGCATTTACTCCAGTTTAAAAACGAGGAAACTCATTAGAACCCTGAGAGATCTTGATCTTATAAATTCATCTATTTCACTTTGGCTTAAGATTAAAGGGTTAAGTGCAAATCGCTGGCCCTCTCCTCTGAAGGCACTGAGACAAGAGAATACATATTTTTTTTTTTACAAACTTTGGATCACAGATCCTTTTTAAAATAAATATTCTGAAAGTTAGTAAAACTCCAGCTCTTACAACTTTCATTTTCTTCGTAACATTCCATTCTATGTCCAGAAAAAACTTTCAAAGCTCGTAATAATTAAGGTTTTATGCAAAAGAAAACCTGAAAGAAAAGTTATAAGGTAAGATAAATGAAATATTGCAAAATTGAAGTAGAAAGGTATCAGAACTCCTTTTTTTTCTGATGCTTAGAGTTGAAAATTGTACATCATTGGCAAAATAATGAAATAAAGATTTTAAAACTACGTTTTTCAAGTTGACTGAAAAGGAATTTTTATTTTTGTCAAACTTGAAAGGTAGGGATCAGTAACATGGATGGAATTTTCGGTGGTGATAGATTTTATTATAAAAGTTTCGCTCCCTATGCTTTTAGTTTTAGGTCTGACAAAAGTAAAATGTTCCTCTTTTAGTCTATTTGAAAATAAAATTTTTTATTTTTTTCATTTTCTTTTCAATTTTTTGTCTGTCAGTTTGTTTATGTCATAAAGTGGCCGAAATTCCACCTTTGCAGACTCGAAAGCCTGCTATAAAAATGTGGCTCAGCTTTTATGAAAAACTAGCAATCTATATAGTGGTAGATTTTCATTACAATATAATTTTTATTTTATTAATAAAATCATACATGCGATTCTTCATACTCACACGTTGTCCTGCTTTGTAGTGTTTACAGGAGAAAGTCGGATAGTTGTCTTTTTTATTTATAGTTTTTGACCCAAAGTGATAGTACATTAACATTCGACGTAAAAATTGTAACACGATATATCCAGTTAATGATCAAAACAATTTGCCATATGAAGCTTAAAAGTACTTTTTTGACATTCATGTACTCGGTGCCAAAATACTTTTTACTTACTAAACGTAATTTTTTCTCTCGATTATCTGTTAAAAGCAATTTTAGTTTTACTAAAAGCATAATTTTTATTTTCTGATTTTCTGCCTTTGCCCTATCACGTTTCAGCAAAGGGATTTCTGCAAGGAAGTAAACTAGTGCCTTCTACCTAATATTCTATGATCCTGTTATAATCGGGTAGATTTTATTTGTCTTAACTAGGTGTATTAGGTAATTGTTATCAGATGTAATGTATCAGATAGATTGTATTTTCTGTAGTATATTTTGAAAATAACATAAACTTTTCTTTTTCTGTTATTATAACAAGCCTTTTTAAGCATAACACAATAATATAAAAGCATATATTTTACCTGTGTCTGCATGTTTTCTTTCTCGAAATATCAACCGTATTTCCAACATTCTAATTCAGTTCCAGACTATGAAATAAGCTTCGGGACTTTCAATTCATCCCTGTTTGTTTTGTTTGTTGTAATGATAACACAGAGTAAAAATACCGCTTTACTTGTTCATAATACTATAAATTAGTATCTTCTGTGTGGAATTCTTTAGCATCCTGATTGGAATCATTTTGTTCAATATTAACTGTGATGGTTCTTGGCGATAGTCTACTATTATCATTCTCTTGCGCTGTGTTTTCCGTTCCACTTTCGATTGTTCTCATAGTGAGCTGATCATCTTCGTCTGTAGCTTCAGCAATATCCAGCGTTTCATGATCTGGATTAGTTTCTAGGCACATGTGAGGCATACTTTGTCGACGCTCCAGTTGCATAAGCTGGTGTGCAGCCATGTCCATCTCTTCCTGTGTCAGATTGATTGCTTCTGCTAGTTCTCGCTGTGTTGCACGCACGAAATCTGGATCGCAGTATTTACCAAGCCCTTGCTCTAAAAGAACCTGGAAGTTAAAAATAAATTCGTCTCTCAAATTTTTTAAAAAAAGGCAATGTGGAACAAATGATTTTGATAACATATGATATAGAATATAAATAAAAAAGTAGTAGTTGTTATGGTTTGAATATCAATATTTCGGTTCAAAAAGTCGATTATAATTTTTGTATGTTCGGGAAAAATACTATATGATTCAGAATCAAAAATTTGTATAGAACTATTTGCGATCGAAATAGTTTACAGAAGGTGTATTGTAGAATTCCTTTTCATGACAAATGGCATGCTTTTAGCGTGTGAGTAGTCAGGAGTTAGAGGTATGCTCGTTTCTGTTTTGACATGAAAACCTTTTAAAAACATACTTTAGTTACAAAGAACTCAAAATTGCTTTGAACATAATGCTTAAAGTAAGCATAACATGAATTTTAAAATGTAGTTTTGACAATTAGAGTTAGACGAAGGGAATTGTGGATGATGTAAACATCGTAATACATTCATATGCAACTGAGTATAGATTAGAAAGAAAGCTCTTGTCAATTGTCCCAGTCTTCCTAGTATATTCAAGTATTTCGATCACAAATAAAGAAGGCTTTTTAATGAGTTAATTATTACAATGCGATACAAAGGGGCACTTAAAATTCTACACGTTCAATAATGAGAATTTCTCGGAGATAAATTATATTGCTTGTTTTGAACTTAAAAGTCTTTATTAGAATGCAAATATTTTTAAACTTGATTTTTAGTTAACTTAATATAAAAATTTTTATAACAAACTTAACACTTAAAAGTAACTTAACGTTTTATAAAACCAATTTAAATTGACTCTTTTATAAAATAAATTTGTTAACATTTTAATTGGAAAATACTGTTCATAATTGTGGTTTTAATACTCTCATTCAGTATGGATAATGTAGCAGAACCGAATGCCGCAACCGAAAACAACTGGTATTATTGAATTTTTTTGTAATTGAGAAGTTATTTATAACTTTTCAATTACAAATTATAGTGAAGTAAAAGTTATTTAACTTCTACTATTGATGAGTGTAAATTAATGAATTTTTTTTAGCAATGCAAACTTCCACTTATCTGATCATAAATTTCTAACCGTGATGTTATTATTACTAACTTATCGTTTCATTTATTCTTTTTGAGACTGCATTGTTGTCGGACTGAAAATGCATCAATTCAGAATTTAAACGTAAATGTTTACCACTCTGCATAATATTATTTTTGCCATTTTCATACATTTTGCAATATAGAATTTTGCATATTATTTGGAGAAAGTTATTTTTTTGTTTACTACGCACACTATTTTTGTTAAACTTTTGTCTTCTTTTTGATTTAACGATGTGCTGAATAACTTACTCTTCCTATTAGACTTTCCGCACTTCCTAGAATGTCTGCATTCATATAATCTCCAGATTTTGATTTTATTGGAGAATCACTGTTCCATCCTAATGATGTATCACGGGAACCTTAAAAATAAGAAACAGTTTCAAAACTTTTGCCAATTGCATACATCCAACAATAATGGACCAGTTTTGCAAAAGTTTCCTTTTAATTTTTTGTGGATTGTAAATTTCTAAACTACTCGCATTAAAAAAAATGGAGGAAAAAAAGAAAAACTGTGTATAATGGACCACAAGATTGCAGTATAACAGGGATCCCACGGATCAGGGAATACCTGGAATTGTCAGAGAATTTTATTTTTACTCTAAAAAGGTAAAGTTGTAATTTTTTATAAAAAATCTGAAAAATTCCTATAAAAAACTTGATTTTTATAGGAATCTGGAAAACAACCAATCTTAGAATTGTTAGTAACAGTAATCAATTATTGAGATTCAAGTTAAGTAATTATTACATTCACTGCAATGATTTTATAATGGACATTTCTCTTATTACATGGAACAATAATTTATTTGCGAAATTATTATTATGTGCAAGAGATTCTTGAATGTTCTCATCTGTTAAGAAAGGCTACTATAAAATTAAAATATAATTCTTTTTGGGTTTCGTTTTTTAGATTCTTTAATTCTATTTAGCTATTACTTTAGGTGTTACATACAATATGTATACAATATAATTATAGATTATAAATGCAATAATTATGAAAATAGAAGAAAAGAAGTATAATATATATATATACATAATATGACGTTTTTCAATTTGAATTTTTGCTGAAAAAGGACTTGTCGAGCCTGTTTTATGAATTTAATTTCACTGTTAAAAATTTAAAATCGATCTATATTTTAGTTACAGCTACAGAGTATTTTAAATAGTCCCAAGTTCAATAGAGATGTCACTGAGTGGAATAATTAATCGTCATTCGCACCATTCCTATTGGATGATTCATGTTCACATCCCAATAGAAGAGTATTCCTATTGGTTGATGTCTTGTAACTCATTGATGGATTTCCAGTGGACAGATAAGTGAAGTGACGTCAACTTAGACATATCTATTTACGATTGTCCTGACGATATTCACTAAGTAATTCCAATACGTAAGGATTAATAATTAGTTACAGAGAAAGTAAAATTCACATACCATGATATGAAGCTCTGTGAGTAGGTATATGTGATGATCCATCACCTAGTCTTCTGCGCCTCTTCCATTGGTCTGTTGTTGGCTGAACACCGGCAACTGCCATGGCAGGTAAATGAGCGAAGCAGAGTGAAGCAGCAATATGCCTCATATGTTGACTCGCAGGACGTTCGTCCATGTCTGGAGGATCTTCTGTGGAAGAGCCGCGTAGATCCCCGCAACTGTGTGTACTGGAAGACTGTCGGACAAGTATAGGCCTCTCATGACTGTCTCGCTTACCTAGGCATGGTAGACGAAATGAAGCTGCTCCTGAACGTGTAGGAAATCTTCTAGGTGGAGGAGTTGGTGGTCTTAAGCTGTCCATGTCCTCTTCGTCTTTTAGGCAAAGGCTAAAATTATTACATTAAGCAATTAATAATATTTTATACAGATCTTTATATTTAAAACATTAATAACATACATGGGAAGAGTTTAAATGCCCACGGCTGTTTATACTTTTACTTCTCATATCAGTAGCCCTTAATGTTTATCAATAATGTGTCTTTTCCTTTCCTTGATGACTTGATAATGTTTTTACTGACTGATTGGTCCCGAAGGCTTGGTTAAATTGGCTGCCCCATCTATATTCTGCTCTGATTGCTCGACAGAACTCCATTTAATTTCCTTTTGTAGAATTATGTAAAATACATTTTTTTCACCTATTTCCAAAATTATGAAAATTCCAAGTAGAGACGCGACATTTTTAGTTCTAATGAAAATATTAAATTAGTTCAAACTGTAGAATGCATGTGAAAAATAATAGAAAAACTCTGAATAACTTTAAACATAATAATCAGATTTTCATTTACTAATGTAAGATGCAATCTTTATGGCCCAAGAGATACACCTTTGACAGGCTAAGTAAGTTACCCAGACAATATTTACCCTTTTATATCAGATTCTGTTTTTTGACCCTAGGGAGTAGTGGCTACAATCTGAAAAAAATGGTCCTAATAAAAATAATAATCCGAAGAATATAGGAACGAAAAATTTATTTCAAAACAAAAACTTATTTTTTGCTTCGTACTTAAAATAAAATATGAAATAGTGTTTTTAAGAATATGTTCGATAGTTTAGACAGATGATCAGTCGAGAGTGTGAGCCTCTTAATTTTATTTTTCTGTATTTGAGCGAATCAAAAAACTTCGAACAAAATTCTAAAACTCGTTAATTACGAAAATTGATCTTGCGTCGTTGTTTAAAAATAATAAAATAAAAACTGTCAATTTTTTTTAATTTATTACTGATTATAGCTTAGATTAGAAACAGTCAAATTCTTTAAGATTATCGTTATTCGCTCATGTAATCTTTATTTATTTATTTTTTTTAAAGAAGATGCATGTACAACTTTAAATTAATACTGTATATTGTTCCAAACTTAAATCTGAACATAAACTAAAAGCATAAAATAAAAACAGCATTTAAAAAAAAACATTTCGTTTTCAGCATTTTTAATAGTCACCACTATTAATTAAGAAAATATTTTAGTGACTAAAAAACCTCGAAGATCTAACTTAAACATGAATGAGGTTGATGAAAGAAATTCATTTAGCAAACAACATCATTATAGATATCTTTGATGAATTATTATAGATTAGAATCATGCTACAGAAACAGAATTTAAGTGATTTATTTAAATGCCAAAATTGAGACATTAAATTCTGTTGTAAAAATTCAACTTGTATATACCTTAAGAAACTTGTGCCAGTTGCTTCATTTTTACCCGATGATGAATCGCTGTGTACGCTAGAGGTATTGCTTTCGTTATTGTCAACTTTTGCCAAGGGGCTCGGACTGTGTTGATTTGATCTCAACGATCGAAGTGGAATGGTCTCTTTTCCTGGGGAATGATCTCTACTTTCAATAGTGAAGCTGCCTTCATAGCTGCTGCAACTGCCCATCACAGAATAATTAATTTGGGGAGCAGTCGGAGCATTTTGAGGGGAAGTTTGAGTGGAATGACTTGGAGATTGATATAAGTAGACATCGTCAACGGAAACTGAGCTGAAAAAAAAATTTAAATAAGTCATTATTATGTTCCATATAAGAACTATAACTTTTTACTCGCAGTTAAAAAGTCGAGAATTCTAAGAAATCCTTACTAACGTATAACTCTAAAATTTCATAAATTTATCATGAAAATGTTCAGATACTTTTGTGGACAAATGTAGACTTATTTTTGCTGCCTTTTTTTATTATTGAAGCAATATTTGATAAATTTTCTGAGTCAGTGAAAAAAATCTGAATCATGCTCTTTTTAATAATCTGGGCATGATCAGTTAGTCCTGATTTTTAGCAAGCTTTTACAAGAGAATTTGATTTGCAAATTGTAGAAATGTTTGGTGAACAGCTATTAAAAACAACCTAGGTTTATTAATATGTGTAGTAAAGACCTGTTTGCGAACTTAATTAGTTTCCGCACTTAGTTATTACTTATATATTTAGTAAAAATAAAGTATTTTTGCAACTACCAATCTATAGCCAAAAGGGTAATGAACATTGCATATGGATAAGCTGATACCCGCCCATCTATAGATGGACGGGCTTCGAACCGCCACCGAGGATCGAACCCTAAATCTCCACTATGATAGCTCGATACTTTAACCACTGACCATCGTGGCTTCTACTGAGTTACTGACAACATGATAATTTTATTATGAAATTCACTACGCAAACTATTTTGTTTAAACGTGTACAGTATTGCTACAGTTTTTTGGTGAAATAGATATGTTATATACATTACCTGGATTTACTTCCTCTGTGTAAAGCAAGAGGCGATGTAACTGTAGCACCACTGGATTCCCGTGTAAAACGGATATGATTTCCAGGCACGTGAGCTTTTTGTGAAGATGACTTGGAAACATCCAAGGAATTCGTAGGAGATACTTTAGCGTGAGATCTAGCACTATTGGATTTTAATGACCTTGTTCGTTTTAAAGGAGCACCTCGGACTGAATGCCACATGTGACCAAACAATGAATGGTTACGCTGAGAAAGAAAAAAATAACTTTTAAAATTTATATCACCATTCTTATGATCTAAGCATTAAAACTTACGATTTTTAATTTATCATTCTGTAATATACAAAGTTGCATGAGAATCAGAATCTTTAGCCTATTTGGGCGATAATTATCCACGCGTATTCGAGTAAAATATTCTCCTTTTTCATTATAAGCTCAATTTTATCGGATTAAAAATACCTCATAATAATTCCAGGTTCCAGGAAATAAAGACGAATTAAGTAAAACGATTGTGTGAGTTAACATTGCCATATGGGTCTTAAATAAACATGATCAAACGACTAATAATAATCAGAATTTAAGAATGAAAATATCAATGAATATAAAAGCGTATGTATATTATAAAAACTGATGCATACATCTAATTGATTATTGGGTTAGTGAAAGTCGAGATGTCATTTGATCAATGTTACCGGCATTAAATGAACGAGTCGCATAAAGCGTATGCGGATAATTTTTAACTGCGTATGCGTCATTTTGCAGTGTTAAAGCAAACTTAGAACACTAAAAAAAATTCCTGGAATTAAGTCTTGGGACTAGAGTAGAAAACGAATCAGATATCGTTGCTCTTCTAAGCCCAACTAATATTTAATTTTTATAAAGAAATGTTTAAATTTTTAAAAAAATTCTGCGAATTCAACTTTTAACAAGTTAATATACCTTTGACAGAAGACGTACGAAATTAAATTAATTTACAAAACGGAAATTAAATTGAATCATTTTTAAAATTAATATTATCTACGATTTCGTGAAAGTCATATTGTAAATATAATTCAAGGGGATGCAAATGCTCTGTTTTTTATGTATTTATTATGATTTAGTACTGTAAAAGTGTTTTTTTTTCCTTTTCGAAAACACTTGTTCTAGATAATTTTGCTTTTTTTTTCTTTGCTAAAAAGTAATCCTTCAACAGTCTGTTGTGGGCCATGTAGGTTAAAAGTACCCACAATTTCATGACAAACAGCATGATGTACGAATGTGGTCAACATTGCGCACTGACATTACTTCCCATACAAGTTGCTACTTATCAATCTGAAACTGCCTTGACTTCCAGCCGGCACCAGGAATCGACCCTCAATGGTTCATATACGCAGCTCAGTGCCTGAGCAAAAAATTGAACCATTGCTGTTCTATTATTAATCATAAAATATTAATATTTTTAAAAAAATATTATTAATAGAATTTTGTTCAATGAAAAAAAATGCATGTTAAGTATGATATTAAAAATTAGGCGAAATTGTCTTGTTCGCTTCTTCTTATCTAAACTAACCCTATGAGCTGGTTCTGGTTCTACTGGTTCAGTTTCTTCTACTTCCAAACTACCAGATATTGCACGACGAATTTCAGGTCCAAGTTCATGGAGTGTACGTAGTCCAGCCTGAACAATGGAGAGCAGCTACAATTAAGGTTATTTGGTGTTACACACAGGACGGTCACCACAAAACACAGCATAACATTGAATCACGAGATACAACATTACAAAAGCAGCTGATACACATGCAAGGATATCATTTCAACATGCAAATAACATGCATTTCTGTTCCTGACATTTTTTTCTCCATGCTATAAAGTTGTTATAAGATTGTTATTAAATATTATGTTAAAAAAATGTTTCAGTTTTAAAATGAACAACAAATACTCTCTATGATATTAGTTTATTACTTGTTATTAATATGCTCGTTTCATTTCTAGATCCTAAAATTAATTATATATTAATTTTAGGGTTATAATTAATTAATTCTATTAATTATCCTAAAAATTTTAAATTATTATTATATTAATATATTATTATATATTAATAATTTTAAATTAATTATAATATACCATAATATAATTAATTATCTGAAACTAATGATATTACTATATATAGATGACATTTTATTTCTCCAAAATTTGTCCTTACATTTCTCTAGTTTTTGTTTTGCGTTTGAATATTATTTTTCTTACAATTTTGGAAAGCAATAAAATTTTAAAAGGTTTTTCACTCTTCTCCTTCCTGCTTTTGGGTCCTATTATGATCTATCGAAGACAGAAAATTATTTGGAAGATAAAAGTAAATTTTATTAATAATTTTATAGTAATGCATTTTAATAATAAAATTTTTTTTTTTTTAAATTTTTACATTAAAAACTCAGTTGCAGTTTTTCGTGAGGGTCTTTAAAAAGTGTATTTAGAATAAGTTTTAATGAACAATAATCATGGATAATTATTATGAATTTGGAAGCATGCATTATTTAGCATGCCAGTTTGTCACAAGAAACAAAATAAAGCGGTTTTCTTTAACATGCTTTACCTGCCAAGCGTCTGTTACTTTTCCAACAAAATTGATTAATTTAAAATTATTTTTTAAACTAAAATTTCGTAAGAAAAAAAATCTGAATTTTTATGGATGTTGTTTTATACACCAGAGAACGCTGCAGAGTTTTTACCGCTTATATTTAAGTGTTTCTATATCCGGTGTATTATGAGATCATTTGCCTCAACGTACTTTAATTGTGTGTGCTCTCTGTTCTAAATGATAATTTGCACAATAAATTTAAGTCTCGCTACTCTAACTAAATGTTAACTCTGACGTATACACAGTGTACTGCTTGCAACAAGAATAATTGTAATAAATCAGTCAAAAGTATCCAAATCAGGATTGCTAAAAGAGCGAGTTCTTTCTAAATGTAGAAACCATACACCTAAAACAAATTTTTACTTCAAACACATCAGAATTACTTAAAGACATTAATATCTTATGAAATGCAGCAGATTTGAGCTCAGAATTATATTATTTATTTCTTTTTATTATTGAAATAAAAATCATCTGTTTGAAAAGCTGTTGACTTTCAAATCGGAAGTCGTGAAGGTAAAAAGCTCAAGATTCGTTTTTGTTTACGTTTTGTATCAAGAAACACCATCCATACAAAGTTAGACTAGCCTGAAAACAGTTAGAAAAAAAATTGGTGGTTATTCTTTGCAGTTTTAAGTTATTTATGGCCCTCATTTATTTATGGTATTATAATCTTCGCACTATAACTGTGAGTGTAACAATAGAAATTATAACAGTAAAACTATATTTTTACAGCAAAATTTTTAAAAATTCTTGAAACCGCTTTTAAGAAATTCGTCTTTGAAAAAGTGTAATTTAAACATCGTAATATTATGCTACAAGCCATACAAAATATGATTAATTAGCCAATAGATGTCTAATAAGAATGACAGTTTCTCTCAGAAACTTAGTGAATATATTATTGTGATGTCAAATTTTTAGATTTTGTAGCATGCAATCTACTATTTCATTTCTTACTGAAAATTAAATCCTTAATTACTTTGAAATTGTTTTAAAATGAATTATTTAAAAAAAATTTAACTGCAAAAATTAAAATACTTTTTAATAGAATTATCGTGTTTTATTGGAGCATTTGTCCTTTCAATAATTATTTGACTTCATTACATATTAATCATTTGTCCTTTCAATAATTATTTGACTCCATCCATATTAATCATTATCCTAAGAAAATGTTTTGGTAATTTAAATGCATTGCTCATCTCAACTTGCTTAAATAGTTTTTTGAATTTTAAATACATTGATTATCTCAACTTGCTTAAATATTTTTTTGTTATTTAAATGCATTGTTTATCCCAACTTGCATAAATAAAATTCACCTCTCTGTAAAATTTGTGATTTAAACTAATTTTAAGGTAAATATTTATTTCACTATATTAATCATTGATTGCACAATTGGTTACTAGCGTAGCATGCTTTCATTCTCAATTCCATTAGTTCCCATCAATCTAATTATTTTCATTTGATTTTGTTTCAATAAGAACTGAATTTTTTAGATTGTTTTATTATGTTAGAAATGTATAAATATCTATAGATAATGGTAGCAAAAGATTGAAACATAAATGGGTGACAAATAACATGCAATATAAAAGGTGCAGAAGATGTTATTTTATTTAAGAAATGACAAAATATAGAATAAATTTTTATCATAATAAAAATATGTATAGACAAATACAGAAAGGAATTTCTGAAAAAATATATATGCTGTAAATAGAAAGAGAGATATTAAAGTATATATTGATAAGAAGAAATACATTTTAAGAATAAAAAATAACAATAAAAACTCAAGATATGTTATTTGTATGGAAGTATACTATATAAACTTTAACATTCATATCATATTAAAGATCTTTATAAGAATCTAAATATAATTTAATTTAATAACTTAATAAACATTTACATTTTTGAAATATAAGATGAAAGTCTTCCCAAATAAGCACAATTCTTTTTTTTGTATAATTTATGTAAACTCAAATTGATAATTTTTTCAACTTCAAAAATAGCAACTAATAAAACATATTTATGATTGTGAAGATATAAATTTAGAAATTAATAGTATTTATTTGAAGGTTTAGGTTTTGAGCTTTGAAAATATTTAGCTATGAAAAAAAAATTATATAAGTTATGAAGTTTAAATTAGTTTTTTTTTTAAGAAATATAAAAACATTATGTTTTATGTTTGTCTGTTTTTAAATTATTATATAATGTATTTATTATATTAATTATTACATTGTAAATTATTTCTGACAAAGAAACAATTTAAAAATTTTAATTTTGTTCAAAAAGAGTAAATTATTTTAAATAATTATTTTCATTCTTTTAATAAATGACAAAAGTACTGCTTAAATTGTGTTACAAAAGTAAATTCAAGGTGAATAGTTATGATATTCATATATGCATTATATAACAAAAATATAATTTCATACAAGAAGTAAATTTATATATAAAAAAGTATTATTACCAAAAATAATCATAAATTTATTTTTCAACATAAACTTATAAATATTACTTATTTTTCAAACATGTTGCATCGTATTTTCAAAGTAATTGGCACATTTAACAATTATGTATTTTTTAAGAAATATCTTAAAGTCGATTACGAAGTTTTACATAACTTAGAATTGTATTATTGTGAAAAGGTATTATTAAATTATGTTAACTTAATAGTTAGTTTTGTTAAAAAAATATTCATGCTTGATTCATACTGTATACTCATTTACGTAGTCATACATTGTAATTTTTCTGCAACCTTAGTGTTATATTCATGTAGAACAATCGTTGTTAAACTTGATAATATTTTTTTATTATTAAGTGTAGAAAAAGTTTTAAAAATTCTTGGCAATAGATTCAATTTATTGTTTTGATTACAGAACAGATGTAAATTATTACGGTCCAACGTGCATTAAAATTTTAAAAAATAACTGTCATATAAGTAATTATTTATCGAAATCTCTAAGAGAAGTTTTTCTTTTTTGTTTAAATTATAATACTTCTAATAATAAAAACAGTGTTTAAAATTTAGAAAAAATATTTTTATTTAATGACTCTATTGTATTCCACCTATTTCATTATTTTAAAGTGAGACGAAGAAATTTAATTTTAAGCAAACGATTTCCTTATTTTTAATGAATAAAATTGAGCTTTAATTGAGTTTGAAAGTTGAGCTTTAAGAATATCTTGAGTTTCATAAGTTTAAAAAGTTAAAAAAGTTTTATAATTCTAAATTTCCGAATGCTCTCATTCTTTTTTTTTATTTCAGGACGAAATTTTTCAAGTATGGGTTTTGTTAATATTCTAAAAAAATGCATAAATAAAAATTGAATTTCTTTATTAAAAAATGAGTACATTTTAATTTAATTTAGGCAAACGATTTTGTGAATTTTCATGGAAAGAATGTTTAAGTTGAATTTTATGAATATCTTAAGTTTTATAAACTGAAAAAGTTAAAAGGAATTTTATAGTTCAAATTTTCAGAAAGTTCTGAATCTTTTTTTTTTACATACATTTAAACACAAATTGTTCAACTAAGTTTTATAGATACATATTCTGAAAGCTTTTTTGATAAAAATTGAATCTCTTGATTAAATTATGATTAAATTATAATTACATTATAAATTATAATTATATATGATTAAATGTACAGCATGCATAAGGTACCTGAAGAGCAACTGTTGTCTCTTGACCTTTTCCTCCTGCCTCATGTGACCTTTCTTCTTTTCTCTTTTTAAACCGTCTAAAATAATCTTGAATAAGAAAAGTAGCATAAAACTTCCCAACTGTAACATCATCGTCAGCTAAAAGAAAAATTTCTTATAGTACTTAGTGCCCACCTTCACACTTTACATAAGGTAATCTAATTCTGCAAATCTTTCTAATTTAAAAAGTTTTCTAAAGAGTTGTTGTATTCATTTATCTCTTAAAAATATTTCCTTGATGTAGGTTTTATGTTGAAAAAGAATTCTTAGGAAAAAAAATGATTCATCGTGTTGTGAAATATTCATGCATAGATAACTAATGTAATTAAAATATCAACTAGTCTTCAAATATTTAATGAAAGTTGAGCAAAAACTATGCGGTTTTGTTGATTAAATAATACACATGTAAGAGATTGTATAAAAAGTTATTTTACTATTTTGTTAAAAAATTTGAAAACTCTATTGGTTGTAAAATAGTATACTCGACATATTTACCTAAGTAGCTCTTCCAAAATTGTTCAATGAAAAATATATATAAATTATTTCGAAAATGACATTACAGTTCAAAAATTTTATAAGCTTATTTTTCCTCTGTGCGTGTGTATGTTGCGGATGACACAAGAACGTTATTAAATCTATAACGCACTTTTAAAACAATTCAGTTAAAAAAAATTGATTTAAAAAAAAAAGCCTTTGTAACATTGAATATAGAGCAATGGTGTCAACAGAAATTTGTATTTTCAATGAATCAACTCTTACAGAGTAATTATATACTGTTCGTATTAGAAAGCAAAAAACTATACTCCGGAACAATTCGAGTTCGAAACCTAGGTGATTCGCTGATCTGTGCAGTTTCTGAAGTTTTAAGTAGCAGTGCACTCCTTTTTTTAGTCCCTTCTCCCATCTTGATTGATACTTATTTTGGATTTGATTCTATCGTTTTGAGTTCGTTTTAATGGAAGTATCTGTATTTTTCTTATAGAATTTTTATATTATTTATTCATATATTATAGAATTATTGCGAAGTTTTCCTATACTAATTATTAAAACTATATTATATACGAAAGCGATCAAATTATTGGAAAATTTATTTATATAAAGACATTAGACACAATATGATAAAGGAAAATGCTTTTAAAAAATTTGCTATTTTTAACCAGAATTTTGGTTAACCAAAATTTTTCAGGATATTTAAGAGCGTTGGGAGTTTAAACTACCAACGCTCTTAAATATCTTAAAAGATTTCATTAAACGAGTGATCTTAGCTAGCATTCCAATATATCAAAACAAGATATTATATTACCACCAGCAGGAGGTACTACTTGATCTAAAAGCTCGTCGCTTGTGCGCTTCCAAATTCTCTTGATCACAGCTCTTAATTCCTCATTCGCTTCATCTATATTACCTGAAAGCAAATAAAATATATTTAAAATAAATCAAACGCCGTTTTTTTTTAAAGTCTGAACCAAGAGTACTTGTTACCTTCTGTTTTGATATGCAAAGATGTTCTGACTAAAGCGAACAAAGTGGCGTTAAACATAACTGTACCATCACTGTTTAGAGGCATGTTCATTGAGACTAATTTCTAGAACAGATACAAATTTTATATTATTTTTTATTTATGGAAAGAAATCAATCAGTGATTTAGAAAAATTACAAGAACTGAAATTTCCTGCTATTTAAAATGGAACTAAAACCACTCATGACATTAAAAAAAAAATTGTTATAAGTTTGTTTGTTGTAACTTTGAAGGACATTTTTATGATTTTATAAATATGATGCTTGATACCGTTTTAATAATGAAATTCACAGCTACAGTAAGTCCCAAATAAAACGCAACCCAGAAAAGCGAAAGAGGGTCAGAGGAAAAAAGAATTTCTTATTCAGCACTAATTCCAAGAAATATTGAATTTTTGTAATCTGTCAACTGACAAATTAAGAACGCATAACAAAATAGTCAAAAACATAAATCAACATTTGTGAGAATTTTTTTTTTTTGATATCTTGTTTAACTTTCACCTTTACTTCGACGTTAGATGTCGAGAAATCTGGGTACCCAACAGTTCTTAAATATCTAAGAAGAAAATAGTCCTGAAGTGATGAATTCAGACTTTGAGGAGTTTAAAGTCTGATGGAAATCAGGCCATCCTCGAGATGGTTAACCTCAGAATGGACAATGGCTCTTTTTTGGTGAAACCATCGGCATCTATCTGAGGGCATAAACATTGCGCAACGAATTGCTCTTCCTTTGATGGCGCTATTTCCTTATGTTTTGGATTTTGTGTTCTATTTGGGAGATACTTCATTTAATAATAATTTTTTCTGAAAAGTGAGGCATAATTTTATATGTTCTGACTTCGGGTTTAATATTTCCTCTTTTATAATTTGATACGTAAATTTTCAAGAAATTTAACATTTCTAAGATTTAAATGAAATATTAAGTTTTGACGGCACAAAAATTTAAAACTTTTACGTAGTTTCTTATCGAATTTATTCATGCAAATTATGAAGAAGAAAAAAAGAATTCTCCAATAAATTTTTAATACTTACTTTACAAGCTACTCTATGAGGACATAATTTCCCAAATCCCAGTGGAGGAGAAATTTTTCTGAGCAATGTCACAACATCCAAGTGCTTTATTCTTCCTCTGTGAGAAGAAAGATCATTAATTCATTAGAAATGAATTTATTATTTGCCTATAAAGCCATTCTTTTTAGTTTAAAATTTTATATTTGTCACTGTTTAACATGGTGTTAAAAATATTACATCATGTAAAAAATTTCGCAATCATGTATATAATTGATAACAAAATAATTTCACAAATATATATATATATATATATATATATANTTTATAACTATATATATATATATATATATTTGTGAAATTATTTTGTATTATATGCCTATAACAGACCTAGATTGAAATGAATAGCGGTTCACTATTGAAAACCACTCTAGAACTGTTATTAAAAAAATCCAGACATCCCCATATTTACTCAACATTATAAGCTTATAAGGGACCTATTTAAAAATGAATTGTGGTTCATAATTGAAAGTCATTCTAACACCAATATGGACAATCCAATATTTACCCAGCATTATAAGCCTATAAAGGTCCTACATATACGATAATATTAGTCCATTATAGAGAGCAATTTTAGGACCAATATTAGAAAATATAGACATCCCAATATTTATCAACATTATAAGCATATAAGAGACCTAGAGAGAAATGAATAGGTTTCCAATCTTAAAAGCCATTCTAGGACCAATATTAATTTTATTATTAAAGTTATATATTTTTAATGGTTTATAGTATGAAAAATTAAATTTATCAATACAATTAAATATAAGTTATATTTTGTTTTATGTTTTTCCCCTTTCAAGAAATGGTGTCTTTTTCTTCGTCCTTCAAATAAATAAGATATTTACTATTTCAAAATAGACCCCAGAATTTCAAAATATGTGCTTATGGTCCCATAATAGTTTTAAAAATTTGACCAATATTAATTTCTTTATAGGACTCTTGTAGGCTTACGATGTGGGGCCAATACTGGGGTGTCTATATTTTGTAATATTGGCTCTAGAATGGCTTTCAATAATGGACCAATAGTATTCTCCTGGTAGGACCCTTACACACTTATCATGTTTGGTAAACATCGGGATGTCTAGATTCTTCTATATTGGTCCTAGAACGGCTTTTAATAACAGACCAATATTATTTTCTATGTAGGAATCTTATAGACTTATAATGTTGGGTAAACATTGAGATGTCTAGATTTTTTCATATTTGTCCCAGAATGGCTTTCAAGAATAAACCACGATTGATTTCCTTCAACGTCCCCTATAGGCTTATAATGTTGGGTGTCTATATTTTGTAATATTGATCCTAGATAGAAATAAATCTTGGTCCAATATTAAAAGCCATTCTAGGACCAATATTGAAAAATCTAAGCATCTCAATATTGGTCTCTCGGTGCATGTTTTTATAGGACCCATATTGAGCAATTTTTGATCCCAACTGGGGCCCAGGTAAAATTGCTACTAGTGATACGTGTATATAATATTGCTAACATACACTACATTAGAACATTCAAAAACTTCATTTGATCCCATTTAGAGCTAAATTTGTTACGAAACCTTATCAGACGTTCTATTAATATTTAGGTCATAACTTGTAGATAATCAAGGTGGCCACCCACCTGGAATTATCAGGGAATTTTTTTATACTGGAAACAACCTGGAAAAGTCAGGGAAATTTGGATTAAAACCTGGAAAAATCAAGGAATTTCAAGGAAAAGCTGGAATTTTTCTCTTAATTTAAATTATTTTACCATCCACTTTTATTCAGACGTACATTTATTGTAAAATAGTTGAAATATCATCAACTCAGCAATACTTTACTTGCATTAAAATTCTCTTCATTATTACCCTGCTAAACTAAAATGTCATTTCAAACTCTTTTATGTTGGGAAATGAATGGAGAAATCTTTGACCTCTTTGGAGATTATGGGACTATGCAGTTTCAGAAAGACAAAAATTTGGTGAATGAGGAATAAAGGATTAGTATATTTGCTTCTGTTTATAAAAGTAGTTTTTTTTTTTAAATTCTGCTTTTAGTCTATGGGCTGAATTAATTAATTGTTCATTATTTATATTATAACTTAAAATTGATCCATGAAGTTTTTAGATATTTTATTTTATTTATTTATTTGAGGTAAGCATCTCAGTTTTAATTATTTTGGTAACAATTTCACTTCATTTAGAACATTTTAAATCAATCATTTTGCTTAGAACTTGAAAAATTTATGTATTTAGAGGGGAAAAAATTCAGAACATTCTGTAGTTAGTTATTATTATTTTTTTTTTTGAGTAAAGAAGAAAATAATTTTGTGAAAAAAAATATTAAACCAACTTCCATTAGCAAACTACAACAATAACTCACATCCTATTCAATTTTTAGGTAAATGGGATAAAAATCATTAGTTATTTATTGGTTCTGTAATTGGTCAACGAAACTGAAGAGGGGGTATTAAAAAGAGAGAAAAATTTATTCTAGAATTCATCTTTAATTTTTTTTCAAAACTTTGGCCCATCTTTTATGCTATAAACGGACATATGCTCTTTCTTGTTCATCGCTAGCTATGCCACTAAATAGAAGAAAAAGTAAATATTGTCTACTACAAAGAGATTATTTAATTTTATGCAGGCAATAAATAAAGCTATTGTTTTTTTTCCTGTGCCCAGAAAAATTTGTTATAGGCTAATAATACAGTAAAAAAATTTTCTTCTTCTTTTTAATGTACAGTGATTATTTTTCTTTTCAATAGAGTTTTTTTTATTGGATATAACACTAGTGATTTTTTTCAAAATTTTTTCCCGTATTGCTCTTAAAAATAAAAAATAAAAAAAGGTTTTTATAGTTATAATTTATAGTTATATTTTGATAGTTATATTTTAGTTATATTGTTTTTAATATATTACATTGATGTTTATATATTACATTGTTGTTAATATACGTTGTATAGTTAAAATGAGTGATTTTTCAACTAACTTTTATAAGATGGAAAAAGTTATAAAACATATTAATCCAGCCATTCCAACAGGAAATAGAAGACAATTTAAATTTAAAGAAGCTGTTAAATTGAAAATTAATATTTATTGCATTAAGATTAAAATTAAAGTTATTTTCAGTCATTATAATGGTTATCATTAACTTAAATTTCTATCCAATTTGAGAAATTTGAGACTGACACTGAAGTAAAAAATTTCGAATTAACTATGTATCATATTTCACAAGCAACTGCATCGAATTTTTTATTTAAATGTCTGCTTCAAAATTCAGTCGAGTTTACATTTAAATTATAAACTAATTCACAGAGTTTAGACAATTTATAAATTAGTAATCATTGTTTGCTTTCACGCGATTTACATCCGACAGCCATTTGATAATTCGTTTAATTTGGACTTATAATAATCAGTTTTTATTAAACAAATTGTTTTTCGATAGGTTTATGATATACTAAATATTTATGTAAAAATTTGATGATTATAAACTTTTGTTTTATAAGATAGTTTTTCTAAGAAATTAATGTTAATTTTTTTCTGACACCACGGAGTTGCCTAGATGTAAAAACAAAAAAAATTATCTTATCTAAACTGGGAAACCATGTTAGATTGGAATTCTTAATATATTCAAATTTCTAATAAGAAAAAGAATAAAATTTTAAGAATTTTATCTAGTTGTTTTCTTCTATGGAATATTGAACAAAAAATTTTAAAATTTTTCCTTTACAAAGACTGAACATGCCTTAAAATAATAGTGCTAATTCGAAACAAACAACATTATTTAAACATTTGACTTATGATATTGATTTAAGGAAAATTATTTCAATGAATTTTATAAAGAGCACTGTTTGGATAAAATACAGTATAAAATGGCTCTATATTGAAATGCAGATAAATATAAAAATTTATTGGTTTCTAATCACCTGGAATTATTTTCTTTTGCTTAATAGAAGTATATTAAACAGTACTTATCTAAGGTTGTTTTGGGTCATAGCTATTTGGTACATTCTGTGCAAAAGCTATTTAACACTTAAGAATATTTTTTATTCAATAAAAGTGTTATTTTCTGCAAGCTAAACATATTGTTTCCTCCACATCTATTCAAGATGATATATTAAAAAAATAACATTTTAAGTGAAATACTACACTATTATATTGACTAATACAATAATATTGACACATTTATTGTAACTATACAACACTTTACAGAAGGAAAAAAAACACTCTGACCTGGAAATTTTAAGATTCTTACTGGAAAACCTGGAAAAATCAGGGAAATTTGGAACCTGATTTGAGTGGCCACGCTGAAATAACACTTACACAAATCACTTAAATTTTGCAACTGGGGGGTTTTTATGCAGCAATTATGTAAAACTGACTGTTAAAACACCTACTCACAACATTGTGAAAATTTATTACTGTAAATTTTATTTTTCATTGTTTGTAATTTAGCTCGGGTTATCTCTTTAGACTGCACTCACGCAACATAGCACTCACGCTGCAACATGATTTTCCATAGCTGAGGGGACTATAGTTATCCTTACGTCCAGGGAAATATCATAATGGCGCCTAAAATCGAACTTATCCTATAATGAGTATTAGAGATCTCCAGAGTATTCGAGTTATTTTTTTATTTTTTAAAATTGTTTTTGTGAATGTTAGTGAATGTATTAAAATACTTTAATCTGTACTGTCGTGTCCCACCGAAATATTTGTCGCTTGCGAAATATCTGTTCGCCTTCTCTGTCATTAAATGGTTATAGAGGTCAAAATTTTACCCTCGAGTAGATATAATATTTATTAGTGTTTATTTTTTCGCTTCATGATGCAATTATAAGTCACGAGTTAATTTCATTTAATGATAAGTCTTTTATAAGTCTTTTTTTGTGTTAAAAGATGTTAAATGATCGCTGGAATTGAAATATATTTTTGGCTAACGATATAGTACTTTTAAAAATGCATTTTGGTTGCTTGTTAGAGTAAATATTTAATGAAAATAACAATTTATAAAATAAGTTAACTTACTTTGCATCTGGATCGTATTCCGACCACAAACGAATGAATTCATCTAAATGATGTGGTCCCAGTATGGACCAATCGCGAGTCAAATAATCAAAATTATCCATAATTACAGCAACAAAAAGATTTATGACCTAAAAAATATTACAACGTTTTGAAGCATACAAAAAACACTTGACTTTGACTATTCAAAATGAATTGTATACAACTATCAACACTTTTAATCCATTAAATATCCCTAACAGAGAGTAGATAAAAGATAATCAACCAGAATATTTTCTTTAAAAAATTACCTATTAAATATAATTACAAAAGATAATTACAATGCATTTTATGTTAAGTACGTTAAGTGTATTAATAGTTTGGGTTACCTAAAAATAAAATTAAATTACTTCTTTATTAGCAGAGTATAAATAAAATATGTAAAAACAGATTCAAAGTTCCTTTAAAATATAAAATTCAAATTAAAACTTTAAAATATAAAATTCATATATTATCTTGTTAATGTTTACTTATATATTATTTCTTTGATCTCCTATTTGCAACGAACTGCAAATTTAGAATACTAAGCAAACAAGGTTTTAATCTGTAATATCCAACATAGTCTCGTTAAGAACATAGAAACACACATTCTTAATAGTACCTAATAATTATAAAAATTACTTTGTGTTTTCATAAAGCAAAAATATTTAAAGTAACATTAAGTTTATAAGTTACTTTAAATATTTTTGTATAATTGATTGCATAATTATCTAATTGATTATATAAGTTTTAAAGTAACATTTTTATTTTGGTATGTTAAGACTGTGAGAGCCTTTGGTGCTTTAATTCTTTTATCAGATATTTGAAAAAGCGTGAATCAATAATGAATCAGTCAGATTTTCTGGAAAAAAAAGAAAATTGATCATTTATTTTATGTGAAACTTGATACCAAATTAGCACTCTTATAAAAAAATTTTACAGTTGTTGTTCTTAGCTTGAGATATAATCTTACCAAAAGCTTTTAAATTCCTATTTCTTCCCTTTTTAATTAAACTTGAATTCTTTTTTTTTTGTAATAAGGATTGATAATGTCTAACTAGAGTTACTCTAATAAAAATTCGAATGTTATGAGCATATTTAGTTAATAGTATGTTTAGTTTTAAAATAATTAAATGCTACTTAAATGCACAGATAAAATCTATTATGAAATTCCGTGTTTATTCGTTAATGGTTTTGAAAATTCATACTATCTAAATTTTAGTAAGAAGCTGAAAATTTTGGCAATAAAAATGCAACTAGCTGAAGACGAGCACAAAATGAAAAAAAATCGATAAAGTATTGCAAGTTTATGTCTTAATGGTTTTTAAAATTTATAACGTCTAAACTGGTGTAAGAAGATGAAAATTTTAGCATTTAAAAATTTAACTAAAAACGAGCGCATGATGTGAAAAGCGATTAAGTCTTGCCTGTTTATATGTTAATATTTCTTTTAATTTATGCTATCTAAATTGCAGTAAAAGGTTGAAAAGTTTAGAATTAAAAATGTAACTTACTGAAAATGAGTACAAGATGTAAAAATATTTAAAAATATTGCATGCTTATATCCTAGTTGTTTTTAAAATGTATTCTATCTAAATTGTAGTATAAAATTAAAAGTTTTAACAATAAAAATGTAACTGAGAACAAGCTAAAGATTGAAAAAGCAATAAAGTATTGCATGTTCGCAGCCCATGCTAAGCATTCATAACCTTGTCAAATGTGATTAAATCGTAAATTCGGAGAATAAAATTGTGTTTTGGCAAAAGTATTGGCGAATGAGTTTTTCCACTGGAAAGAAAAAATATTTAAAAAATTTTTAAAATTTGCATTTGGCGAAGACTTTCTAAAATTGGCAAATACTTTTGATATTTGGCTAATTTAGCTAATAATTTGAAATACCTAGCACGGGTGCTGCATGTTTATATTTCCACAGTTTTTAAAATTCAGACTATCTAAATTGTACTAAAAATTTGAAAAATTTTTGCATTAAAAATGCAACTAACTAAGAACGAGCACAAGATGTAAAAGGAGATAAAGTATGGCAAAGCAACTTCCGATCCGCACACGTCACCAGATGATAAATCTGCTCGCGAATCACATTTAGTCGTGGGCTTGTTTAGGCACGCCAGCATAATTTCCTGCCATCCTTCACCAGTGGCAGATCTGCAATTAAGAAACAATTAGGAATTTTTATTTATGCTTAAAAGCTTATATTTAGGTAATTAAAATAATTATACTCAGTAAATTATAGTAAAGAAAATGTGCTTGATTAGTGACAGAAAGGCCACGGGAGTGACTCTCACTGATCATCAAAAACATTTGTATCAACAGATGAATGGGAAGAGGAAGGTTTTAGCAAATTATTTTATTATTCTTTTAATACGCAAAAAAAGGGAAATTACAATTACTAAAGAGTTTACAAAATTCAAATTCATGGATAAAAGTGAATGTTTGAAGCCTGATTTAACCACCAACATCAATTGATACGTTTAGGAAAAAATACTTCATTAGTTTTATTATAGCATCGAGAGTGTTTTGTAATGACTACCCTTAATATATATTTTTTATCACAGTATAATTACTATTACATTTTACATTTACTATTGCATTTTATATTTACTATTATATTACGTATTTACTATTACATTATATATTTACTATTACATTATATATTTACTACTACTTTATATATTTACTATTACTTTATATATTTACTATTTAATAACGTAATAAGCCTATGCTTAAGTAATTCAATTACTTATAATCTGTCAAGTATAGTAAAGAAAAAGAGCATGGTTGCTGACAGAAGAGCATCGGGACTGATATTCACAAATCAACTAAAATATTTGTATCTACATAAGAATGAGGAATGGAAGCTTCTAGCAAGTTCATTTATTATTCATTAACTACAAAGACATTTCTATTATTCATTAGAATTACAAACAAAATTACTGAGTTAAAAGTCACCAAAGGAAAAGAATCTGCAATTATTTTGCTACCGTATCTCAATTGAAACATTTAGGAAAAATAATATTTGATAGCTAAAATTTTTGAATCTATACATGCATGGGAAGAAAAAGCTCCTAACAAGTAAGTTTTTTGTTCATAAAATACACAGAAAAAAAGGGAAATTACAGTTTGCAAATTAATTTTGAAAAATAAAATTCTCCGATAAGAGTGAATCTTCCAGGCCTTATTAAGCCCTCATATATTAATTAAAACGTTTAGGAAAATTATTTTTAGTTTTCCTTAATTTTATTGTAAGGTGTAGAGTGTTTTCTAATGACCACTCTTAATATATATTATTTAAATCCTTTTATATTTACTATTACATATTTTTTACATATTTATTATTACATTATATATTAACTATTCTAATATATTTGCTATTTTATTACGTAATAAGCCTATAGTTAAGTAGTTAAATTAATTATAGTTCATAAATTATAGTAAAGAAAATTAGCTTGATTGCTGAAGCCTTGGCAGGGACACTCCCTAATCAACTAGAATTTTGCATCTACATATAAGTGGAAAGAGGAAGTTTTTAGCAAGTTATTTTATTCTTCGATAAATACATATAGAAGAAACGAAACGAAACTAGCGAAATTACAGAGACGAAAAAGCGATAATTACACTTTTTTATTATTACATTGCACTTTATTATATAATTATTTCGCAGATAATTATTTAAGTTAGGAACTTTTTTTTTATCAAAACTTTTAAAGTCACTGCTGAAAACTTTAAGGCCTGTTTGATTTCCGGATGGAAAAAAAGGAGTTAAAAGACGATCATTAGAAACTAATCGAAGTTCCACAAAGCAAAAGTTTCATCAAGATTTTTATGTTTCTTTCTTCTTCACTTATTTGTAAATTTATGCTACTTGACTTTTTTTATGTCATGTTATTTGAATTCATGTTACTAGAAATTACTCGACTACATTTATAACGAGGATTCTAAAAATTTATATTAAGTGGGGGAGTACTGTGTGTATACTTTAAAATAAGAATAACGAGTTTGAAATTTGTCAAATTATAACATTCTACTAATTATTCTAAATCTTTCTGTTTACACAAAAGCGGCTTCGTTTTATTAAAAAAATATATTTTTTGTCTTTCTTCAATTAATTAAAATTATCCAGCAGTACCCTAAACTTTATTGACATGACTACTAGCTGTGATAAATCATGAGAATGTTTACATATAATTATATTCACGTACCTAAAAAGCACTAAAACTGCTTGAGGAAATGTTTGAAAATGATTGTTTCTATGTATAGCTGTTTTTGGGTCTAAAGCAATGCGCCCAAACATCTAAAAAAGTTAGACATGAAATAGTTAGCTTAAATAATAAGACATAATATATAACATTCGTATGTAAGAGCAAAAATTAGACCTGCATTCCTATTACAGCATATATGAAGAAGAGCATAACTATTAACAAGGCTACGTAAGGCAATGCCTAGAAATAAAATGCTATTTCAGTTCCAGTAATAAACATATTATGTAATGTCATTATTTTAAAAAAACATATGTTATTGAACTTCTATATCAAAGATAAAGATAGTTAAATTAAAGAACGAAAGAGACAATTAAGATTTATATATAAAATAATTAGTCAGACTGATAAGAAATGATTATTAATTGCTTGTGTTTTAAATATAAAATCTTGCCAAATTAAACGAATTCACTTCTAATTTTTTACACATATTTTACACTAGAAGCGCCACAAAGATCAATTTGGTCTTTTTCTACACAAAGACGAAAAATAATCTGTTAAAATTACCGTATTTCTGACAATTCTGGTTTAAAAAAATATTAACTAAGTAATATTAATATTAATTAGTGTCTTAACTACAATTTATTAACTAGGAATCAAATGATTCCACGCAGAGTAACATTGATTGAAATTTAGTTATTTAGAATTAAAGCGATTTTTCGAAAAGCTGCTTTTGTAAGTAAGGGAGCAAAATGCAATCTTCAGAACCATAAGTAGATTAGAAAAAATATATATAACAAAAGTTAAATGATAATTATTTTACCTGGAAGGATTTCAAAAATGTACAAAGTAAAGTTACGATTCAAAAAGCCTCATTATGAAAGTGAATTTGTGTGCTCTCTATCTCTCTCTCTCTCTCTAACTTATTTTATTTTTAAATTAGTTTTTTTAAATTTAATAATAATTTTTTATTAATTTTGTAAAAAAAATATAATGGTTGTTTCGGCTAACAAATAATTTGAAAGGCTGCGAAGCACTTTTAAAGCTAAGTTTTACGCATTAAAAACATCATCTAAATTAACACAACATATTTTAAAAATAACAAATATTTTAAGAGTTATAATTTTTGATTAAAAAATATTATCTGATTAAATACTTATTTTCTATTATTTAAGAAAAAAATGTAAGAACTCAGCTTTAAAATAAATATATTTTCAATGAATCAAAGGCTAAACCTATAATATTGAATTAGACTTAAAACTGCTTTGCTGTATTTAAATATAAAAGATTTTCGAAATTAAAAAAAATTAGGAAAATTTAAAGGAAAAAAAGTTAATTAATTCGATTATGGAACTTTAAAAAATTACTTACTTTGGCCAGCGTTCAGAAGTAGAAACTGTACAGAGACTAATATTGGCTGAATTTTAGTTATTTAGAATCAAAGCGATTTTTCAAAAAGCTGCTTTCATAAGTAAGGGAGCAAAGTACAATCTTCGGAAACATAAGTAGATTTGAAAAAATAAATATAGGAAAAAAAAGTTAAATAAGAATTATTTTACCTGGAAAGATTTTATAAATGTCCAAAGCAAAGTTCGAATTCCTTCTCCTCTACTGAGAAGCTTTACTAATCGCATCACTCGAAAAAGGCGAAAGAAGTTTATACTAATAATATTCGTTCCTGGCTGAAAGCATCAAAAAAGAAAAAAATCAGAATTGAAACTTAATGCTCAAGATTATTTCTTCATATTCAAATAATGTTTGTAAGCACAATATTTAGAATGATAAAAATGCGTCAACAAGTTTAATTATCTGCATAAACAAATAAACGAAACAATTTATCTATGGTTGTATAAGGAATTGAGTAATCAGAAGGCACATTTATGTATCCAAATTTTGTTGAGTAAAATTTGTTGTATTGTAAACATTTATTTTAATCTGACTAAAAGACGAACATAACTTCTGAAGAACGAAGGAATAAGGATACAAATTTAATTTTCCTGTGAAATTGTAAATATAAATTACCCAATTTCTCGAAAAAAACTTTGATGTGTCAAGTTTTTCTAAGTCACCCTTATGAGTTTTTGGATAAGTCTAAAACTTAAATGTTTTAACAAGTAAAAAATAAGTTTATGAATGTAAAAATTTTTGAAGCTGTAAAAATTAAAAACAGTTTTAAATTAGTCGCTAGTTTTACTCATCAAACCGAAGTTTTATATATTGAAGGAATTCTATATACGCTGCATCAAGTGTAATATATCTGAGTACCAATTTATATTAAATAGTGTCTTGCAGAAATATTAGGTAATGTTTGGTGCGTTTTGCACCTTACGAAAACTGAAAAAATATTATGCATTACTAAAAAAAGGAGTTCATGCATTGAAAAATATTGTTGTACTTAAATATTGAGAGAGATAGTTGAGGAGAATTATTTATTTATGCATATCTCTTGGAGAAAAACACCATTGCTGTCAAGCATTGTAAAAAAAAATCCAGATCCATTATTACCATAAAACTTTCTGTAACAAAAATCCGAAGTACCGTAATTTCTGTGTGTAATAATATTTACTGCAAAATCACTGCAATTAAGTAAATATTACTGTATAGTATAAAGTTTTAAGGTAACGATAGATTATACGGTAAAATGGATTTTATGGATGCTACACTCAGGGTACCAGTACTTATTAACCGTAATTTGATCCGGAATTAATGTTGCCACAAACTTCTTTAGAAGTAAAGGTACGTCAGAAAGATTAAAAGTGCGTAAGAACCCATGACCGAAAATGTCATCGTACGCCACTAGGGACACTTTCCCCAAAATAAACTACTTCTTCATGAGATTTTGAACAGATCATAATAAAGAAGAGCCCCTAGCCGTGTACGACGACGTTTCCGGACAAGGGTTCCTATGCAATTTTAATCATGATGATGTGTCCTAACAGTCCTTAAAATTTGTCACAGCATTTACTCAACCCCTGTCATATGTGATGTTTTTAAACTGCACATTTCGACACAAAATAGACTAAAAATAGCCTTGAAAAAATCTGTAGCTTTAGGAGCAAGAATTAGGCAAGATCAAGTACTTCTGCAAATTCCCCAGCTTGTCCAAAAGTTTGTTCCCCAGTGTAATTTATAATTGTTAACCATAATAATTGATTAACTATACAAATAATGAAATAGTATTATTTATATTGCTTTTTGAATAAATTATATCTAAAAAGTTCTAGAAATAAATAGTATTTAACGCATACAAGCTAAATATGATATTTTAAAAGTAGTTTATAAAAATGCATTGAGTAATTTTAATTTCTCAAAGAACTTTCCGTAATGTAAACTAATAAATAAAACAACAACCATTTATTATTTTTAATGCTATTAATAATGCATAAACTTTTAAAATAAACTTACATTGACTTCCGAATAAACTATGTCTATAAAGCTCCCTAATACGATTATAAAGTCAAAAACATTCCAGGCATCACCAAAATAGTTCTGAAATAGATTTTTAAGAAAAAGTTTGAAATGCAGGAAACATTGCATCGAATATACACGTGAAAAGTTACAGCTTTAATTGCTTACCTTAAATTTAAAAGCTATAAGCTTTAGGAGAAATTCAAAGGCAAAAACTGCAGTGAATATCATATTCATTATATCTAAGGCAAAAGTATATTCTTTTGGCTGACCATAATACTGGAAAATATTAAAGTAGTTCATAACTATTAATAATTACTATACTCCTATAAGAAACAATAAAGTAAAAAGTTTAGATTGAAAATATACCCATATGACTAATTTATTCCTTATTATAACGTATGGATGATTAGCCTACGCCACTTGCGCTGCCATGTGGCACGGTGGAAATTTAGCAGCGCCGTACCGAAGCATATTAATTTTTTTTTTTAAAATCCATGTGATAAGAAATATCCATATGATAACCCACATAATAATATCATTTTCAGGAACTTATTTAAAATTCGTAACGATATTATTTCCATGTTTACTTCTCGGCTCTATAGTCTAGGTAGGATCTTGGCCTCTTTTACTACTTAGCTCTACTTTTTCCTACCCTTGGCCTTTATCTTCCAATTTTTGATTTTTATTTTCACAACTTTACTACTCAAATTATATTAATTTGTACCAACTAAGCAATTCTCAAATTTTACATGATTTGGCTGTCGGATATTTTGTGCCCAGTTCAACAAGTTTTTTGTAATTTTTGGAGCACGGTAAAATTAAAATATGATTCAAGATTATCAGTTCTGAAACTAAAACATCTAATTTTGTTAGTAATCGTTAAAAAATGTAAATAAAATTAAATTCACATATTCGTCATTAATTAATTACTACATTTAAATAATTATTCTGAAACGAATTTGTCAAATTATTTATTTCTATTTTATATAGATTTACTGACTGAACTTTTGAAAATCTTTTTTAACAATAAAACTTAGTTTGTACTTTTATTTCATATGTGTTTTTTTTTATTAAATCTCTACTATATGACTATATGAATAACATGTGGTATTTGCGTAAAAACTCTATAATTAGCCTATAAATAACATCTTTTCCATTGTTATATTTTTAGTACATTAAAAAATTTAGAAGTGGTACACAATTTTATTATTTTTTTTTCCAAAAGCACTTGACAAAAAGATTAGCGACCCCTTAATAAGCTTTAAAGTAGGCGTTTCATAATCTAATAAAATCTTAAAAATGAAAGCATTAGTAAGATAAATTTAAATATGAGCAGAGGTGCCAACTATCGCAATTTAACCGTAATTATTACGATTTCATACATAAGATTACGTTTTTACTGTTGAGCAATAAAATCTTTTGAGTTTTCGAGAGTTTTCCAGAATTTCTGTGTCACCTTTCAAAAAGCATATTTCCTTCAACTATTAAGAGTAATGAAATATTGCAGTCTGCAAAATATTATCGGCCCTGAGTACGGTAATTTTAATGGAATTTCTTTCTCCGTGTATATATTTCTGTGTTATTATACTTCTGATTACTGATATCTAGTTCAGAAAGTTGGCACCTCTGCACGGAGAAGGAGGAAAAAATATCAAAATGATACCTTCATAGCTAAAACTAAAGTGTTGATCATAATGAGAACAAAAATAGCATATTCAAAGTATTGTGATGTCACAAACCACCACACTTTGTATTGTATTCGATGTTTGGGAATGTAACGTCGAACAGGCTTGGCTTTGAGAGCAAACTCAATACAATTTCTCTGAAATAGTAAGAAAACACATTTTAATCGGAAGAAATATACAAAATATAACAATTCATTTTATAACCATCTTTACCTGATTCTTATCTAATTCGCAATTTTTGAATTCTTGTTCTCCTTCATTTTGGAAAGTGACTATGACAAAACCAACGAAAATGTTAACCATAAAAAATGCGATTATGATTATATATACGATAAAATATACAGCTACCAGCGGATTGTAATTGTATAAAGGACCAATATTTTCTGCATGAGAATCTATGGCAACATAGAGTAATCTGAAATAGAAAAGTTTAATCTTTTAGCTTCTACAAGAAAATAAAGTTTTTATTTCAATGATAATATAATCATTTATTGGGGAACAATGTACCTTTGAAATAATTTTTTTTATTCTTGATGCTAAAAAGGTAAATTTTTGTGTGTTAATTATGTATGTACAATCTAGCTGATGTACCAAGTCTAATAAAATTAATTTTAAAAATTGGAAAGCAAACTTTCAAATTAGTGTTTAATTACCTGAAATTAAACACATTTCTGACATTAAATTTTTAAAAACATTTTAGTTTTTTTTAAAATATATAAATTATGTCATAAATTAAAAGCTATTATTATTATTAGAACAAATATTGCATAAAAGCTTTTAAAAATACATAAAAATAGTAAAAATTAACTTAAAAAAAACATTTCAGTTTTAAACTATAAAATTTAAAGTCAGTTCAAATTATTTGATTTATTTTGTTAGAAATATAAAGATGGAAAGAAATGCTTTTATTTAAGTAAAATTAACGTTTGCATTTTAAGCAACAAAACCTGAAGTCATTTCAAGTTCTTCCTTCTTCAATTCTTGAATCAAATTATTTCATTATTTTTTGTTAAATATCAATAAAAAATAGCTTTTGTTTGAAGCAATTGTCTTGAATTTTATATTATGAAACTTAAGAATATTTAATTAATTTTTTCATTTAATTTCAAATAAATACATTTTAGATAGTTTTTGTGACAAAGGTTTAAAAGGTCGAAATTATTGGAAAAATATTGTTTAAGAGACTCTTTTTGATTTTATGTAGTTAAGAAAGTATAACGATTAAGAACGATTTCTCACCGAATTTCACTGTCTTTTTGTTAAATATAAAACTTGGCATATGAAGCATAAAGTTATGAAATATAAAGTTACTTGGCATATGAAGGTTGTACATACAAAACTGTCAGAAAAAAATTTTGGGTCTATCAATAAAATACAAAATATATAAAATAGAATAAATTTCCATAGTTTCAACCGTCTACAAAATGATAGATAAAATTTTAAGCTTGGAAAAAGTCTATATTTCTTTAAATAAAAAACTACATTGTATCATTGAAGTTTATTATTTTTTTAAAACTTTTTTGCTATTAATATTTCGTTATTCGAAGTTTATAGAGAGTGTCTTTTTAGTTTAAGCCTGTTATAAAAACAAGCCGGTAAATTATTGTTACAAATGAATGTCTCTTGAGATTTAATTTAATTTTTAAAAACAATTTTAAAATCTGGAAATCACTTTGTATTCAAAAATAAAATTGAATTGGGAATTCAAATTTGAAAACGATTCAAAAAGCCTCATTATGAAATTGAATTTGTGCTCTCTCTTTAGCTTATTTTATTTTTAAATAAATTTTTTTAAATTTGATATAATTTTTTTTTAATTTTGCAAAAATAAATTATGGTTGTTTTTGCTAACAAATAGTTTAAAAGGTAACATTGGCAAGTGCGAAGCACTTTTAAAGCCAAGTTTAATACATTAAGAACAACATCTAAATTAACTCAACATATTTCGAAATTAACAAATATTTTAAGTGCTATAATGTTTGATTAAAAGATATCTGATTAAATACTTGTTTTCTATTATTTGAGAAAAAAATGTAAGAATTCAGCTTGATAAGAAATATATTTTCAATGAATCAAATGATAAACCTATACTACTGAATTTGACTTAAAACTGCTTTGCTGCATTTAAATATAAAAGATTTTCGAAATTAAAAATAAAATTAGGAGAAGTTAAAGGAAAAAAGTTAATTAATTAGATTATGGAAAGTTAAAAAAAACACTTACTTTGGCCAGCCTTCAAAAGTAGAAACTGTACAGAGACTAAGCATAGCTTTGGCAACGTCGTCAAAATTAAATTCATTATTATCCCAAATTCTATCTTCTATAGTAATTTTCATTGTTTCACCCCCTTGATAAACAACATATTGGCCTCTGTAAAATGAGATGCATAAGTATTTGTCTACGTAAATCTTATGAAAACATATACAAATGTCAATAATTTATTCGTTGCTTCACTTGTGTTAAAAAATAATTAAATGTAAAACAAAAACTATACTTTATTTTATTCAAAAGTAATAACAACGAAATTTCTACTTTATCTTTCATTTAAGACATTCCATAAAATCAATTGCTCGTAATTTTGATCAATTCAGTTTTTAATTAAAAATAAATCTAAAGGGTTGTATTTTCCATTCCAAAAACTACACTGTAAAAAATTCTGGATCAAATTACAGTAAAAAGTACAGTACTTAAGGGTGCATCATCCTTAAGTCCGTTTTATTATAAAATCCATTTTTACCGAAAAGTATGTTTTGCAGTAATATTTATTTATAATTATATTTATAACTAAAGTGATAGAGTTGTTTCATGGTGTTTGATACTGTGAAAATTACGATTTAACAATTTTCTTTTCGAAACATGTACCGTTAAAAATGAATTTTACTATAAAAAGTACTGTCACCTGAATGCCCACACTTTTTTTCAGTAAACTTTTGATCTAAAAATTGTTACAGTGTAGAAGTAGAGGCATGATTAGTAAAGTTGAGCACTATGTTAGAAGATGATAATATCGCAGCCAGCACCAAAAGATCTTTTCTCTAAGTGTTGTGCTGGTAGATAAATGTTATTAAAATCAGTAGGTCGGAAATATTATAATTTAAATAAAAAACCATAACCACTTGCTAAATCAATTATTGTTTTTTAAGCGTCGCTTTAAAAAGAAAGTTTAAATTACCAAGTCAAAATGTTTCAAGAGTTCAATTCAAATTCTATAATATAGGCTTGAAATTTTGAAGAAAGCTATTTATTAGGTAGTGATTGACAAGCTCTGCTCCAAAATATCACTAGCTCTTATTTTATCCAAACGTAAGCCACTCTCAAATTTCAGAGGGAAAAAAAATATGTTGGTCCTGAACCACAGCTTTCTAACATCTAAAGACATTTGTACACCAAATCACATCAAAATTAGAAATGAAAATGGAAATCCTAGTCATTTATGTCCTTTTTTACTATAAAAAGTTTGCATTTAATTAATAGTAAAAGGAAATGTAAGATAAATTTTACTTTAATTATTAAATTTCAATTTGTCCTGCTACAGAGAAATTCAAATTATGTTCTCATAAGTTTAAAAAATTTAAACTTTGTATGTCTTTTATTTTGAAAATCTTATTTTAAAATAACTATAAGATGTGTATTATTTATAAAGATATGCAATCATTTGTAGATATTACATTTCACAAGGATAACTTTGACAGGAGAATCTACTATGCTTTTCTCGTTTTGAGAAAGTTATCTTAATTTATTACAGTGCTTTTTTCCAGTTCGCTAAAATATTGTTTTTTAAGTAATACATACTGACATTCTTCTTCAGTCATTTTCGATTCATCATTGCAACGGTAAAACTTTCCCTGCAAAAATAGAAGATGAATAGTAAGAATCTTTTTTTTTAAACTCCTAAAATAACTTAAATCTGTAGTTAGATAATTTCGCTTTTAAATTAATAATTAAAATCCATTGTTCTGTAATAATATTAAAATAGAAGGTATGGCATGATAAGGTATGAGATAAAATAATATTTGTATGCTTAAAGTTTGAAACAATCACTATTTGTATTTATAAAAAGATTTCAAATCAGATAAATTTAAAATTTCACTATGCACAAAAATATCACAGCATCACAAAAAGCTTGCAAAATGCAATGCTCACAAAAATCACAAAAGCAATAAATATCGGGATATATACAACTATGATAGAGAAAGAATGCCACAAAGATTTACTAAAGCATTGAGTCCTGTTTGAAAGTGGCAATATTTGTTTCTTTTTTTTAAATAAACTTTCACTCAAATTAACAAAAAGTACTATCAACAACTAAGGAAAATGTTGTTTTTGTTAAACAAAAGGTCTCAAAAATGCACGAGATTTTTCCTATATTTAAATGTTTTGTGTAAATGTTTGCGTAGTTTAGTATCTACTTTGTTTGAAATAAGTATGTAAACGAAGATAAAATTGAAAAGCAAATTAGTAAACTTTTGAATGTTATGTAAAATGTAGTGAAAATAGTTATATTAAAAGTAAGTATTCAAATGTATTGACATTGTATTATTTTAGATTTAATTATGAAGATTCAGTTAGGATGACATTTTCACTCTCTTTTTTTCAGTTTACAGCATGTGAAATAATGCAGTTTAGGGTACAATATATTTTTTTAAAACTGCTATGACTTCTATTTAATTATAATTGTTTACATCATAATTGAGATTATAACTGTTAATACTATAATTGTGATTATAACTGTTCATTTAATAAATGTGATCAGAACTGTTCAAATCATAATTGTGATCATAACTGTAAGTATTATAATTGCGATCATAACTTTTAATATCATAATTGGATTATAACTATTAATAATGTAATTGTGTTCATAAAGGGTTAATCAAGAAGTTAAAAATAACCATTTCTATTCAGTAATAGTAAAATAAGACGAATTATAGTATTAAGCATTTTTGATTAAAATTTTTAGTTCATGAAAAATTATTCCATTATTTATGTTTAAACTTAAAAACATATAAACTTAAAAGAAATTTGTCATATTTGCGATTTGGTTTAAAAATTGCAAGAAGTATTAATATTTACCACCGAAAAATCTTCATACGGTTTAAATACATCATTATGTATTAAATAATTTCATAACTTTAAAAAAACTAACCTTTTACGAGATGATTAATGATAAAGAAATACATTAAAATCTAAAAAAGCAAGAGAATGTGGATTTTTGAGACTTTTATTTAAAGGTATGTTATAAATAAAAAGAATTAGTAAACCTAATTTTACATATGATAAAACAAAACAAAATTATTTTGAAAAAAAAAGTATATTTTATTAGAAACCACTGCATAGTTTACATTCATAACACAAAAACTTAACTTTAAACTGAAACAAAATATAATAGTAACATAATATTAAAAAAATGAAAGAATGAAATGTCGATGCGATATAAAAATGTGCTTTTTTGTGCTGAATAGAAGAAAGTGTGTTAAAAGGATAGGATAGAGTGCAAATGCTGGGAATAATAAAGGGATATCTAAGTTCATTCTCATAACAATTCAAAGTGCTTTGGTGCAAACTCATGCTTGAAATACTTAATTGAAATCATGTTAAGTAAAGATCTTTTCGTAATTTTAGATTCTCATATTTTATTGTTAATACGACAGCACATGATAAATATGCATTGAAATTCTAACGCATTAATGCACAAGTCAAAAATTTTCAAATGGTAGTTTATAAGTAAAAACAAAGTGTCCCCGCAACAGTCCGTTTTGGACAAGGGATACACAATTTATGGCATACGGCATGATTGGGGCAAAGTTATTAGCACTGCGCAAGGACCACATTTACTTTAAAGTGAAAGTTGCTCCCATCGATATGAAGCTAGATGGGCCTCATGCCGCTACTGGGGATCGAACCTCAGCCATGCACTTAAAACAGCGTTGTAACCTCTGGGCCATTCTGATTTTATATTACTTTTAAATACCAAAAATCATTCAAAAACCACTGCCAAGAAGCTTTTATTTCATTTAAATTATTTTGTGTTTTATATTTTACAATAAAAGAAAAAAAGTATACAAAAACAATAGATTCAAATAAATACAAATGCAACCAAAGTCTAACTATTTAAATTATTTTATTCTGGACAGTGTGAAAATCAATTTAAAGTTCGATGCGAAAAAAACGCCTTAATTCTTATTATTAGATACGTGTTGCAGTTAATAAAATTTAAAATAAAATAATACATACAAAAAGTTGACGTAAAAAAAAAACGAATAATTCCAATTAAATTATAGTGCATCTTTGGAACCAAACACAAAAAGGGACTTTAGGCACTAGTGTAAAATTAATAAAATTATTTTTTTAAAAAAATGTAATCCTTGACTTGTAGTTTTATTTCATATGCTTTTCAATAGACATATCTTTTTTTTCTCTTCGAAAAACACTTTCAAACCAGTTGTTAATTATAAATTTCAACTTGACTTTTCAACTATGAAAATATTTCAAGCATAAGTCTAAAAGATTCACAAATCATCTATGTGCAACGTGCAAACTAGCAGCCAAAATTTCTTTTCTGAGGAAAAAATTCAAATTTTTGTTTTTCTATTTTCCACTGTATTCAAAAACTTTGATTTCTCCATTAACCAGCTTCACTGCTTTCATAGAAATTTTTTATTGCATGGAAACTATGAATTTAAAATTATTCATTAGTACTAACACATCCTGCATATTTTCTTTCCTATAGCGAGTAACATTGTTACCTGGTCTTTGAGTTTTTTTAAACTGAAAAATATTTTTTTTTAAATATGAAAAAAATTGTTAAGCATTACATAGATTGTTTGAGTTAATTGAAAAAATGCATATCATTTCAGAATATTTATCTTTTTTTTTTAATATACTGAACTTTAAATCCTTGAAATTTTCATTTCAAATCTTCAACGTTTAAACTGTAATATCCTTTTCTTTATACAATTTAAATATCAAATGAATATTAAGTTTAAAAAGAGATTTGAATGATAATCTATTATAATCATAACAGATGCAATTAAAAGTAAGAGAGATTGTTTAAAAAGAATATCAAAGTAATGAAAAATATATGAATGCACATAATCGAAGCATTAAATCTGTCCTTATCAGGAATTAGAATCATAGTACTTTGTAATTTATTCTTATTCATAAAGAAAAGGGTAAAAATTTAGACTATTATTCATGGTAAAGTTAATGGTTGATGGTAAATTAGGAAGCAAATTAACGGTAAAGTTCGGAAGTATGTTTTGTGTGAGAAAATAAAGTAAAAAGTTTATAATTGGTGTCACTATTATTAGGTCAAAACTGTGAAACTGTGTGATAAGATTATTAAAATGATTTTTTCTGATTTAATTTTTGGTGTGAAAAAATATATTGTTTGGAGTGAAAAAATATGTTGACTTGAATAGAAGACATGTTGAAATCTGTGTCTATTGTTGAATGTGAGCGATTTATGACCATTTTTCGCGAAAATGACGATTGGAGTGATATCTGTTGTCTTCGAGTCAATATTAATGATCGAGTCAATATCAATCTGTTGTTTTCGAGAAGTTTTTTTCTTCTTATTTTTAACACATTTGATGCCAAGTTTGGACATACCAATAACGCGAAAAACTAGCTTCCCCGAGAGTTATTACACAGTTAAGATGGGTCACACTGGGTAAAAACCCTTACTTTCCGAGTGCAAAATTGTCTTTTGTCCGATTTTATGAACATAAACCGTTTTTACCCCTTACACTTCACTTGTTGATCAATTATATATTTTTTTGGAAATGGTCGAAATAGGTACTTAAGAAAAATTTAAAAGAAAATATATAACATAAAGTAGACCATATTATATTAATCCCAGTCCTTTATAATAAGACAAAAAAAAAGAAACATTCACAAAGAACTTCAAGATAGAAAGGTGAAAATGGATCTCACATTTTAAGAATACCTCTGACAAAAATTCTGACATGAGCTTGTGTAGGTGCTCTATATAAAATTTATATTCGAATGTAATTCGATTCCATACTATATTCGATTCAATAATATTAATGTCATTTTATTGTAAAACAACCAATTATAGTCAAATTACAACTAAAATTCCATTAAAATATACTTAATGCAATTTGCATAACATATAACTATTAGTTGATTGTTTTATGTCAACTGTTTTAAATACATTTAATTCCGATTTATTCCGAGTTTATGGCTTTTGATTACGTTCTATTTAATAATATTAAATTGCATTGACTTCTGTTACATGCTATTTGATTACGTTCTAAAATTAAATGTTTACTTTTCGTGATTTATTAATTCTATTAGAATTAATCAATTATATTTAGTTTTACCTGATTAAAAACTTCATTCCCTTTAAAAATATATAAAAAGGAAANAGGTGCTCTATATAAAATTTATATTCGAATGTAATTCGATTCCATACTATATTCAATTCAATAATATTAATGTCATTTTATTGTAAAACAACCAATTATAGTCAAATTATAACTAAAATTCCATTAAAATATACTTAATGTAATTTTCATAACATATTACTATTAGTTGATTATTCTATGTCAACTGTTTTAAATACATTTAATTCCGATTTATTCCGAGTTTATGGCTTTTTATTACGTTCTATTTAATAATATTAATTTGCATTGACTTCTGTTACATTCTATTTGATTACGTTCTAAAATTAAATGTTTACTTTTCGTGATTTATTAATTCTATTAGAATTAATCAATTATATTTAGTTTTACCTGATTAAAAACTTCATTCCCTTTAAAAAATATATAAAAAGGAAATAATTTCTCTCTCCGCTTCTGTTGTTTCTCTCATTTATTTTTTCATTATCAACTATACGTTTTATATTTCGATTAAATTTTCTTTCTTCTCATTCACGTCTGGCAAGTCTTGAAAATGGGCTCCCATTTTTGAGCCCTTGAAACATGTCCACTGCTCTTTACTAAGAATATATTTTTGAAGAGAGTGAAGTTTTTAATTAGGTAATATCTCACCGGTTCAGTTTCTTAGGATTATTTATTTAAAGTATTAGATTTTGCCAAGTTTAATTATATTTATTTTTAATTTTGTTTAAATTAATTATTTATATTAATATTTGATTTGTTTTTATCAAATTCGTGGATAAACACTGTCTTCATCAGAATTCAGAAGAAATTACCCATACAGAAATTTAAGGTATTTTTTTTTAGGTTTATTTGAGGTTGTTTTGAGGTGTTAATGTAAATTTGAGGTTTATTTGAAGATGATTTTTTAAAAAAAAACTTAAAAGTTCGCAAGATGTATAATTAAGTTGAATGAAGTTGTTTTATTCACACTTGAGGTTGATGGGAATCTACTTCAGAACAACCAGCTTAGGCAGGTTGCTTTTGAGGTGTACGGATTATTTTTTCTACTCTTCTAGCTAATACGTATATTTGAGGTATAAATACTTTCAGCCGATCTAAACTAAAATTATTTCTGAGTGATATATGAGGTTGATTTTCTGAGGTATAAATGAAGTTGAAATTGAGGTATATTAATGGTGTATGGTTGGTATGTCTGGTGTATACATTTGTCAACTTTATTATAGCCTCAAAACTTCTTATTTTTTTAAGGGTAGATTCTTCTTACTAATAATTCTCATTAATTAGCTATAAATTACTAAGTATTGCTTTGTTCTTTACTTAATAGTCGGTACTTTTTTTCACAATTGTTGTATTTGGTTTGAAGAAGGTTAATGGAGGATGTAATTTTTTTTTCATTTATTCACTTACATAACAGTTTGATGGCACACAGATTGTTTTGCACACACGAGCTGCGCATAATGCCACAAAAGCAGCAACACATATGACTCGACACTGAACCACAAAGAAGGCGCAATCTTCTTTGCTACATTGCTTTACCTTGAACAGTTGTACTCCGATCACAGCAAACATGAACTGTAGCAAGTAGGTGACCAACATGATGTTTCCTATAGTTTTGACTGCTACTATGACGCACTTGACTACGTACTAGAGGGCAAAATAAAGGTGGTAAATTTCAATTATCGTAGGTTTGCCAGGTATTTTTTTTTTCTTCAAATAATTTTGGCGAATTCAATTAATTCCTTCGAGATATATAAAGTTATATCCCTTTGAGAGCAAAATATATAATGTTTTAAAAATAGCACTTATTTACAGAAAAAAAATCTCAAGGAATACTTATAGTGTAAAAAATATTTAGTACACTGTATAATTACTTATAGTTTATACATTGTTAATAAATTACCAATAAAATTTCTAATTTAAATTTATCAGTGTTATCCGTTATTATTATAGTTCCACGCGTAATCATGGGACTACATTCATTTTGTACTTTGATGAATATAGCAATGTGATACAAAGTGTTGCGAAAATAAAACATTTTCTAGTGGAAAGAAACTTCTAATAAGTTGTAGGTTCCTTTAATAATTAGATTGAGTTTTAGTAATGAAATAATCTTTTAGCAATATCTTAAACAAAATGCAAGATTAATATAAAAAATCGCTAACATCTACCTTTTTTGCTTTACATAAAAAAATTGCTCAATTTACCTTTGTTAAAAACCCAGAAACTATTTCAACAAACAAAAACTATTTCGTGCATAGATAGAATTGCTTTAGCGCATTAAAAATTAATTCAAAGGTATTGAATAGTATTAGGAGAAAACAACCTAATATACTAGAAACTATCGAACTTGTTTTTAAGATTAAAAAAAACATGTTGCTAAATCCAAACACATAGTTTCATATTTTTCTAACGACCTACAATATCGATGTAAAAGGAAATATTGATGTACATTGCGCAAAATAAAAATGGACCTCTCGGAATATTTTTTGCTCTAGTTTTCGGAATTTTAAATAGTAAGATACAATCTTAATAATTCAAGAGTTAAACCTAAATGTGCTTAGTAGTTGATGAGGGAAACATTTTAAGTTACGATAATGGACACAAAAACGTACTCTCGCTTGATAAATATGCTGTTGTATCAACATAATCAGATTCTCTACACATAAAATATGGGGGTACCCACAATGTAAAAAACATGGAGTCTAGAGTTAATTTCACTTTTTGTGTATTCCGCTATGTCTTTGGAGCTATTTAAGAAAACTTTTTGCTTACAAAATCGTTTATTGCAAGATAATTTTATTTAAAAAGTTAATTATTCCTAGATCATTCTCATTTTATACAGTATAATTTTAAATAACAGAGTATAAAATTTCAACTCAATAGGCCAAATAATTTCGAGGTAATAAAATTAATTTTTAGCTCTAAGACGACCTACATTTTGACCACTTTCCTGATTAAGATTCTAAGGCTATATTTTCTTTATTGTGACAACTCCCCCAACCCCCTCTATTTTGATATTCTAATATTTGAATCTGTTGAGAAAAATAATGTACATCTAGAAATATTACTTCTCGGTGTTTAGTTTTGTAATTTAAAGTATAATTTGCAATAATTGATTCGCTTATTCAAGGACAATCTCTCGTACCACAAAGATTGCATTTTAGAACGGTAAATTCTGTTCTTTAGAACAAAAGTTGTTCAGTTGTTTCGATTTCTATGTAGTGCATTATACAACAGTTTGAATGTATATCAAGATTAAAAGTGAAGAACGGTTTATATCATTTTTTTCCCAAATTGGATCACCGTCTTTTTGCATTTTGAAAATTACTAAGTTCTTACAAGTCAAACAGCAAAAATTTGGTTCTCCTAGAGAGTCATTATTCAGTGAAGATGGGCCACACTAGGGAAAAACCCTTTCCTTTATAGCACTCGTTTTTTAATTTGAATCAACTTTTGTGAATTTAATCCGTTCTTTCCTTGACGTCTTCATACGGTCGAGTAAATCATCGTTTTTGGTTTAACATATATAAAGGTAATTATTTATAAAAAGAAAAGTCTTCTTTCTTAAAAAACAAGCCTTGAAGTATAAGATAAACAGCTTTAATTATTTATTTCGTGATTCATAAAATAAAGCATAAAATAATAATAATGCGTAGTAAATATATACTTTAAAAATTCATGATTTCACTAGTTTTGCTTTCTGATTTAGGAAGTAAATAGATTATCTGAAACAAATACAATTCAATATTAAATTTTCAGTTACCTTTATAACAAATTAAAGATTGATAGTGAAAGTATTGGAAACAGATTGACCAAATATTAAGTAGGATTTAATGAGTATTTGGTTGTGAATGACAACGCAAACAAAGCTGTACCTGGCAAATCTACTGCAAATTATCAGTGATTAGTATAGGGAGAGGGATTGTGTGAGCAAAATCACTGAGCTGCATATGTGATAGACAATCCTACCTTTAATAACTGTACTCCAATGACTGCGAACATGAAGTTTAGCAGAAATGTCACCAACAAGATGTTCCCTATTGTTTTAACCGCTACAAAGATGCACTGGATTACTTGCTAAATGCAAATAAAATATAGTATATCATTGTTTGCTGATCTCACCGAGAAATTACCAACAAAAGGCTATTAAGTAATATTATTTCGTCTCTATTTCTACACATCTAGCTACTAATTTAAATAAAACTTAATACAGTGTTACTTTTAGGCTTTGACATAAAATAATTTGAAATAACATTCTGTCCCACTCTTGTGTAATTTTTAATTTCATGAAAGTGTGTTTATAATCATTTAAATTTTTCAAACGAACATGAATTTCGATCATGAAAGTGTGTTTGTAGTCATTTTAATTTTCGAACAATCATTAGTTTTTATCATGAAAGTGTGTTTATAGTCTTTTTAATTTTTCGAACGAACATGATTTTCGATAATGAAAGTGTGTTTGTTGTCATTTTAATTTTTTAAGAAATATTCAAATTTTTACAATTTTTTTTAAATTTTCTATTAAATTGTCGTTTTTGATAGATTTTTTTTTATTTTACTGTAAAACTTACATAAAATAAAATCAATAACTGCTTCAATTTATTTATCTGTAAGTATATTAAAAAATAAAATAATTAATTAAATAGCTTACAAATTTATGAATAAAATTTTAAGTTTGAAAAATGTTCTCTTGATTTATAATTACAATAATTATGTGAAAGTGAACATTTTTATATAATATTTCCTCTAAGAGATGTTTTTAATGATATGTTAAAAATTATGAAAGACTTGGCAGATCTTGTTTTATATCGTTTAGTTGGTTATTTTCCTGCAAAATTAGATTATTCGTCGAATAATAGTTTCGAGGTTATAACTAATGCTTTCATATGTGAGAAATTGGTTGAACAGGAATTCAAATTGTGGCTAATAAGTCGGCAACGAAGCTTAAAAAAGATGATTGTCGAAACTACTATTAGAAGTTCTAAGCTATGATTTTGTCAAAATTTACTGGCACTTGCAAAATCTATGGTAAGATGAGAGGGAAATATAGGTATTAGATTTTCTGAAATCGCATTCTAGATTCAAACTTTGAAACAAAAATTTATCAAATTTTCCATAATATGAGTTATTTTACGTTTTTCTTATATATTCTCCTATTTTACGCTATTCTTACATTCTTCTTATAAATTTTATCTGTTTGATGATTTAATTAAAGACGTACATTATATGTTGGCGTCTTTATACTTTTAAAATAAATTAGTTTTTCTCTGAAACGTTTTTCGAGTCCGAAAAGCACATTGCTTAGCACTTAATTGTTATGGTTAACGTATTTAAAATAAGTATCACAAATTAGCATAATGTTTAAAATTTTTGAAAAACAGTGCAAGTTTTTTAATAGAAAGTGTCTTTTTTACATAGGATTAAAAAATTTAAAAATTACTCAAGATCATGTAAGACAACAGCGGTAAACCCTAAAGCAGCGGTAAACATCTTTATAGATATGTAATATTATTTCCTTTGAAAAAATCCATGAACCAATGTTGTTTTGCAGCCGTTATTTTGAAAAAAAAATAGAATAGTTTTGTAAGATAAAATGTGAAAAGCTATTCTAATACGAAACTCAAAAAATCGTTAAAATCTTATACCTTTAATCCTTTGGCACGGTTAATGGCTCGGAGAGGGCGAAGCACTCGAAGAACACGCAAAATTTTTACAACTGAAAATGTTTCGTTTCTGAAAATAGATAACACTGTGTCAAATTCGAGCTCAAAAATTATTTTGTTTTATAAATTGACTGATTAAAATATACTTACCCGAAAGCAAATGAAATAAGCGACACAGACACAACAAGCACATCAAGCAGGTTAAAGTAACTTCTACAGAAAGATCCTTTATGTAAAATCAGACCGTAAGCAATGGCCTGTTTTTAAAATAAAGAACATTTTAAAAATTATAACAATATGAACTCTATTTCTTATGATAAAAATTCTGAATTTCAAAATTTAGTTAATTTTACTTACTTTTAATGTGATTTCGACAGTGAACACAGTGGTAAAAAAGTAGTCGAAATAGTTCAATATCTAAAAAATTAAATGCAAATTCTCAATATTTTCTGATAACTCAAAAACAGAAAAAGAGTATATATGTATACAATAACGTATAATATAAATAATGCATAATATGTTTACTATCGATGCATTAATTACACATTTAATTATTAAATTGATACACAAACTTGTAAATTGCCCAACTGGAATAGAAATAAGAAATCTCTTTCCATACAGTTTGGAAAGACAAATTTTAGTAGAACTCAAAAATCTGAAATTGCGCTTAAAATACTTTCGTTTTTATTTTAAAATTTTGAATTTTGTATCTCCATTTGATGCCATTATAAGCATTATATGTTTAACAGCTTCTAAGTTACCTTTGTTTCATAAATTATATCATTCTTAATAACTTTTTAAATAAATTGGTTAATTAATTTTAATTCTATTTTATAAAAAGCGAATAAAAATATTTCGATTCTCAATAAATGTAACGACTAACTGTTTATTTTAATGCAAGTGTTTACAAGTTGTCGCTACAATGTCACAACTGAGCATCAAAACCTACTTTTCAATTGCACGTTATTAGGTTTATTTTAGTTTCCAACTAACCTTTTGGCCTTAAATCTTCAGCCAAATTATTTGAATATTAACATGAGATATCTTAAGGTTGGATAAATTGGCTTTACTATTGTCAGTGCCCTTTTTCGATAACACGCCTATAATGGATCTTTCCTGTACTTCAAAAACGTTGATTAATTAACATTTTTTGAATAGGCTCATGATCAGATTTTGTCTCCTATTGAAATTATCAAACTAAATTCATTATTTTGCTTAAAATGTTGCTTGGATACGTTCTCTTAATTTTGAAGCTCTTTACTCTTTCTTATAATTTTTCGAAATTAAAAAACCTTTATTCTGAGTAACATTCTGTCTTTATCGCCTGCAATTTATTTTTATTCTTCTATATATTGTCTGAAATTGTTAGATGAATTTCGGTAAATAATGGCAACAACAAAAAAAATAATGGAAGCTAATGCTTCATATATTTTAGTCTACATTAACTGCCACATACCATTACAATACTCATTTATGTGAAAAAGATGAATTATATTTTAAAAGTTACCGTCATACATAATTTCTTATTTAAATAAAAGAAATAGCAGAGATTAATATATAAGTTTTTAGAAAATTTATCAAAATAAATTCCGTTTTGATAACTATATCTTTGCATCTGTCTTACATATTTTGAGTTTTCAACTGTGCAAAATCTAAATACAATACAGGGTTATTCATAATTCCCTCCGGTGATATGCCGTGTGATGTAGCTGACCTGCGTGAAAGGATAACACGTGCTATCAATAACATAGACAATACCATGTTGAGTAGATTATGGCAGGAACTGGACTATCGCATTGATGTATGCCGTGTGACCAAGGGATCACACATAGAACACCTGTAATGTATGTAAGTAAAACTTGAATAGTTTCGGAANTTAGGCGAGGTCTACAATGAACCAAAACTTGAATAGTTTCGGAATAATTTCATATGTTTTTTTTTTTTCATATTCGTCTTCTTTTTTTTACTATAACGCTTCAAAACCCCGGAGGGAATTATGAATAACCCTGTATTTTTTTAGTAAATGATTCCTTTAAATATCATTTTAAAGCTCACCTTATTTCGATCTGAGTTTATATTCAAAGGGTCTTCTGCAGCCAGCATAGCGCTACTAATTAATATGAAACCAAGGATAATATTTGCAAAATAGCTGTGATTCACAATGAAGTGACATAGCCTGCGGAACCTAAAAAGGAGGAAGAGAAAAATAAATCCAACATTTGTGGGTTTTAGTTCATTTTAAAACAGCTTTCAGTTACAATCTTGAAATATTTTAATTAAAATTACCAATTTTAATACTTTTTACTAAAATTAGGTTTTGAAACATATAGATCTAAATATAAAGCCTATTTAGAATGTTATTTAGCTAAAGTATTTTAATAAAAAAAGATTTAATTAATTTATCTTCGTAGGAAAGTGGTTTAATAATACTATTTAAACAAAACCTTCATAAGAAAATGATTGTATCGAAACATCGTCTTCTGAGAGTTTTTCAAAATATATTTAATTTAAATAATTGCAATACCAATTCAAAAAGAATCCTAGTTATTCTAGATGACTCCCGGTGACTGAGTGGTAGCGCTTCGTGGTCGCGTGCCACAGGTCCTGGGTTCGATCCTCGGGCCAGGCAAGGTCGACTTAGCCTTTCATCCCTTCAGTGGGTCGATAAATGAGCACCAAGCATGCTTGGGAATTAAACACTGGGGTTTCCGCGTTCGGCTGACCACTTGACCGGAACATCTGCTCCTGCACCCCAGAGCCCAAGGTCAAGAAAACTGAGATGGGCACATTAGGTCTTGGTCATCTATGGGCTGTAGCGCCACTGAGTTTAGTTTAGTTATTCTAAATAAAAAGTTTGAAGAATTGACTGAACTCAAATAGCTCCTGATTGTTCAAGATTTTGGAAACAATTAATTGTTAAATGCATTTTGACTCACTGTTCGAATTTAATGGTTATTTAATGGTTATTTGATGTCATTATTTGAAACGTGATTTTTCTGAATGAACTGTTTTGGTTGGTAACAATTCACATCAAAATGTTATCGACTATCTGAGGGCTTTTCTTTGAAGGCTGTGACATAACATGAGATACCGTTTTTTTACTGACTACTATGGATACTTAGCCAGGCGCAAGAAATTGCAACTATTTTTTTTTTAAAATTATTTTATATTTATTTTGTTTTTATTTTATTTATTTATTTTTATTTTTATTTAAAAATTCATTTTCCATTTATTTAACTTTTTTATGCAATTTTTCGTGTTAAAAAAATAAAAATAAAAGAAATTGGAGGGTTCTACATTTTTTGGCAACTTTTCTCTTGTGCGCAGCTAAGCGAAAAGTACCCTAATAAGCTATTATGTATAACTGGAGTGAGATTTTAAATGTTGTTAAAGACTGTTAGGGCTGTTTGTCGAAGTCTCTGCTATCACATAAAACAAAGGTTTTTATGCGAATAATATGCTATTTGTATAACTGTTGCTTGTATGTTGTTCATGACTTGACTGTTTGGTCAATTTTTGCCTGTCTTTAGCCCGAGTCATCTATATCAATTATGAAACTTTTGCAAACTGTCAATGAGAAAAAAAGTCACTGTTTTGTGAATATAAAAAACATTTGTTAATATTTAAATAATATTTAAAAATTGTAATAACAATATTTAAAAAATTACTGCAACGTAGCCTCTAAGCTAGAGGCTAGAGTCATCTAGTTTTCATCTAGTTGGAAAAATTTTGCCAAATTGACGATTTTTAACAAAGTTTAATAACTTTTTTAAAGTATTTACACTTTTTGTCTATTCTAAAGCCCAAATTATTACTTCAAGATTGCGTATATAATTTTAAATTATATCTTTCCCTCGAGTGTAAGGCACTTTATTAAGGCTTTTTTATTTATAAAAGCACTGTGGGGCCACGTTTTGCTTATCTTCGGCCAGCCTTTTATAAGCTAATTATGAAATTGGTAACAAAACGTCTATATGAATTAAAGCCCCATTTTTTGTAAAAATAAGTAGCGTTTGTTACCTAATATTTTAATTGAATAGATGTTCTTTCACAGCATTGCTTTGACTCATGAAAAATGCAAAATATTTGGATTGGTTAAAATATGTTTTAGATTATCGATAGAACAATTTATTTTATAAATCTGTATAAAAAGTGTTTTTGGCAAATATCTTGCAAATTATTTTGAATATTTATAGCATTATTTGACTTCTTCCTACTTAAAAAAACAGTCTACCATTAAAATTGGAAATGAACAGTTACATAAGATTAAAAATGATTATTTTGATAAGTTTCTCTAGCCCTGTTAAAGAAAAATTTAGAAAAAAATTGGGTATTATCTTTAAAGTACATGGTGTAGAAAAAAGCTTCGTTTGAGAGCGAAACAAACTCTTATTCCTCTTTTTTTTACTTTAATTTTAAGGAAACATTTAAGCATCTATTAAGTATTTTTAAAATTCTACTTAAAACTGATGAAATCTGAATGTGTGTTTAGTCTGAATTTAATTTATTAAATTATTCAGTACATTTACTTACCTGTTGTTGTGTGAAAAAATGAAGAATGATGTGTAAGCAGGAATGGGCTTTATTTTTGTGTCCATGTGAATATCTGAAAGACGCCGGGGTCGTGCAGTGGAAACCGATGTATTGTCTTCGTCGTCATCTTCCTCATCATCCTCATCAGCATCTCCATCTTCAGTGTTGAAGTTTACTGTAAAGGAGTTGTTTTTATGTAGAAGTGTAGAACACAGATAAAAATGATATTTAACTTTGGGATTTCTGTATTTGGAGACTTCTGTCTCAGAGTTTTATCGAAAGATGATGTGTTTCTATTACAACAAATTAAGCATGAAAATATCTAAAACTGTAATTAAGAAACGTTATTTTACACTTCTCATGCTAATGTCATGCCGTGCATGCACAAAATAAATTGAAAAAGAAAATGAATGAATAATTTAGTAGTGAACATTATTAAGTTTTCAATTAAAATAATTTAATAGCGTACAATTTAACAACGTAAGTTCAGTTTTAATATTGTCAAAGGTTTTAATTCTGTTGACAAATAATAAGTTACTTTTTGATGTATTTTTTTGAGAAATTAGAAAATTATTCACAAATTGTAAAGTCATAAAAAAATCCCTTAAAGTCATATGAAAAATTATATTGATTTTAAGAATGCACTTTGTACAAAGTTACAAATCTTAACAAATTCCATTCAATCATGTCTCATCATATCAAAACCATAAATGTATAATTTTTGGCAAGCTTAGTTTTATGACTCAAATGAAAATTTTTCTAAAAATATCTTGATATTCAAAGACACTTCAAAACTTTTAGAAAAATTCTTTTTTCACATACCATAGTTTTTTGTTAATTGTTATGTTGGATTTTTAAAGACCACATAAGACTAGCATCTAAATTACAAAATATAAGTACGCACTTTATATGAGTTATTCATTTATTGTGTGAATTCTTCGTGATAGAAGGTTTGAATGTTTTTTTTATTATTTTTACATTGGTCTTTTTTTAGACCCTTAAGCGTAAAAAACACATCAGTTTTGAGTTTTACTGCTCAATGCATACCATGCAGGGGCTCTTAACCTAAAAAAAACACTGTGTAAAGTGTACTGGGCAAATGCGTACCGGGTAGTGGCACTTCACTTTAAAAAAAGCATCAGTGAAAGTTATACAGGAAAAATGCGCACCGGAAACTATCATTTTGCCTAAAAAAATAATAAATCTTGGGTAAATCGTGCCCAACAGGATTGAGAGAGGGAAAGAACACCCATAGAGTTACTATTTTGATATCTTCCATGAGTTGATAATCAACTCTGGGATTTGATCAAATTTCCGTTTCATCATTTCCTTGCGACTTATACAAAGGCAAATGCTGTTTGGGAAAAGTATGAAACATCAGAAACCCAGATAAAAAAGCTGCATATTATCGCATTTTTTTAAAAAAAAAGATGAGCTGATGATCAGAGAAAAATTCTCTAAATCATTCATTGTAAATATCTTATTTTAATTTTATTCTTAACTCATTAAATTGATTTTTAATGATACACAGATTTCAATTTAACCATCTTATTTGGAAATAAATAATAATACCCCATTAGGAGGAATATTAAAGTAGGGATTATCGGACAAAGCTATTACACGTAAATGACTTCAAAGTAGAGAATACCGGGTATTGCATACATTACTAGATTTTTAACTGAGCAACCTGTACATCTATGTATGTATGTTGATCTAATTGAGTATGTTTACAAAAATACCTATAAACATTTTTTTTCTATTTATCTTTGCATTAATTTTGACGGTGAGTTGGTAAGATAAACAAAAGATTGAAAAGAGTGATTAACTATACTTACAGGATTCGATAGTTTATTTTCAGTGAAAATATTTCTATTTAAAGCTGCAATTGTATTTAAAATAAAACTAAAATTTTGAAATCGTATATTAACTTACTTCTAACTTTAATATATTATTTAATGTTTTGAAAAAGAGTTTATAGTTTTTATTATAACAATAATTTCTAGTCTTTTTATACTAAAACAAATGAACTATTTTAATTGGATTTAGTAAGTTTCAAAATCTACGTAACCCCTATCACTCATAATATTTAAGAAATCAAAGCCAAACTACTTTAGAATTCAATTACAACGCTTAAAAAGGAAAGATATTCCATAGTAACAATTTTAAATAGTTTTAAACTTTCAAGAATTATGAAGGTAGGAATGTAAATGTCAGAATAATTTACAATAATGTCTTTAAAAATAAACAAGAAATAATAGCACAAAAAACTAAAAGAGACACGTAATAAATTATTTTTTAGATTCTAGTCATCATATCAGTCTCTTTAAGATCATTAGCCGCCGCGAAAAGGAGTATAACCGACACCCTAGCAAGACTTTTTATTGATAGCTTTGCTAGCAATCTTTTAACCTTTTAATAACTTCGCGTTTGTTGATAAACGATAGCATGACCTAGATTTCCCAAGAAATATTTTCAACAACGGATGCTCATTAACCTTCGCCTTAGAGAGACGAGGAAAATTGTCGACCAGCAATCCATATCAGAAATATTTCCTAAAGAATGTTCTAAGCAGTTACATTTAAACAGTTTTAATTACACGCAAGTACATTACGTCGGATTACTATTCAGTTTCTTTTTCATATTTGCAAGATGCATGTTTGACTATTTTTTTTATTGCATTAATTGTTGTTTAAGTATTGTTGATTCATTTAAATTGACTAAAAGTAATATATTCAAAATATACTATGCAGTTATAAGATGAAAGATGTTAATGTTGCTTTGAAAACATGATTAAATTACTTGTTGTCTTCTCACAATGATTATGATAAATTAATTTTTTACAGATGCGATGAGCAAATCATTTTTATTGCTCCTCTGAAAGGAAAATAAATGCTAGTTCGATAGTTTTTTTCTTTTTTTTTATAATTATATGAAAAGTTATAAGCCTTATTAAAACTTTGTAAAATTATTAACTTTCACATAATATTATGAAAGTTTATAACTATATTATTATATAGTTATGAACCTTAATAAGTATGTAAAATGTAAGAAATGTGAAAAAAAGAGAAACATAAAGTAAAAACATAACTGAGTTGACGTTCAATTTTATTTGATTTGTTCATTTACGTTGCACTAGAGCTGCACAATGGGCTATTGGCGACGGTCTGGCAAACTTCCCTGATGATGATCCGAAGACATACCATCACAATTTTGATCCTCTGCAGAGGGGATGGCACCCCCACTTCGGTAGCCAGACGACCTGCACGCGAAGCCGAGCACTTTACAGTAGAAAAGTTTAACGAGGACCAATACCGCACACCCTCGGTCCCTACGCAGACACCTAAGACAGACTACGCAGACCCAAGTGGTCACCCATCCGCACACTGACAGCAGTCAGTGATGCTTGACTTCGGTGATCTGCTGGGAACCGTCTCTTAACGATCAGTACACTGCGGGACGAGTTGACGTTTAAAGAAAAATAAATATAATCCCATATTTTGTAATTTGTTTTCTTTTTTTCTTGATGTTTTCCATTTCTAATCTTTATTAATAATTTTCTTTGGTGTGAAAATAAAGTAAATTAAGTAGTGAGGTAGTCGGAACTAAAGTGTTCCCCCTTTATTTTTGTTGTTGATAAAACATGCTTTATACTGTCATATTTAGCAATCTTAAGGAAATACTTATTTTCTTTGTAGAAATAAGAGGACGAGTTCATTCTATTTTTAAGCAATATATTGCTTTTCCTCTCTTTGAATAACTACGCAGTTCGGAAATAAATCAAATCTTTGAATGAGGTTAAGCAAATAATCAAACAATTTAGAGAAACATAATACAATGAAGCGATTTTGCGTCTTTTATTTGAGTAATCTTGACATAAAGGAATAGTCTGCTTTGAGTCGGGAAGTTAAAATAGCTATGAAATATCACTGTTTGGAGAAACAGAAATGGCTACAAAATATCACTGTTTTGAAAGAAAAAAATTGCTACTAAATATTACTGTTTTGAGAAACGAAAATGATTCGTAAGCAGAAGGTGCAATTCTAATATTTAATAAAACTTTATTTGTAAAAGTTCTTTTTTTGATTTTGGAATTCTAAAATGCAGTTTGAAAATTTTCAAAGTTCATTTTTATAACCTCTTAGCCGCCACCGAGGACCAGCTGTTCTGCCTTTTTAAATACGTAGAATTTCAAGTATTTCAAGATTTAAAATCGAACTGTCAAAAATCAAGACAATATGTAAGTATAATAAAATCATCATATTGCGCACGTGCGATATGATTCATATTTTGTCTCTCGCATGCTCGTATGGCATCGTGGGTATCATGACGTATTTTGTTTTTAATATATTCAGTACAACATATGCTAATATTAAAAAACAAAACAAATACGCTAACTATCACCATTGCTTCGTTGATGAATAATTCATTAATTATCAACTTTGTCGAAATCAGGCTATGGATTTATATGCTATTATTAATTATGATAGCCAATGAATTTCATTTGTAAGGTTTTTTTTGCTAAAACGGAACGAACTTTAAGTTCAAAGAAAACGCAGTTCGTTACCACCGTTCTCGATTTATTAAAGACCACGAATATCTTTCGGAATATCTTATGAATAAATATTTTATTTTTCTCAGATTTTCGTTTTTATACAGATGTAGCTGTGATCATTTGAAAAGAAATGGGTTAGTAGAAAACAATTTAAAAATTTTTAAACACTTTTCCGAAACTCCTGTCCTTAGTTAAGCCTTTTCCATATAAATTGGCACTTGGTGTATCGTTTTCTGAGCGAGATTAGATAATAAAACGTCTGACAATATTTGCAGCATGAATAATTCATAAGCCCATTGCTTATAAGACTCTTTGTGAAAACTCTTTGTAACAGCAAATATTAGCCGCGAATGATACTAAATAACAAAAATCGCAACAAGTTCCCAAAGACGGTTATGGCAGAAAAGCGTTTCATTAGCGCGTTTAGCACGAAATATTTTCTGAGTAGTTTTTTACTACGTACTTTTTAAACTATATAAGGCCAAGTACGTAGAAAAAAAAACCCATGATGAACCACAATGAGGAGTATGCTAGGAGTTGGAAAAAAGAAAAGAAGAGGTCAGAGAATTACTACATATAAGTTTAGATATGCTGAACTTATGTAGGTGCTTATGTATTAATAACGTAACGCAAGGTTTGAAAAATTAGTAAAAATCTTTCAGAAAAGAAATGTAATCAACGTACTTGCCGTTACTTCATTTTCTGCCTCGCCATCTACTTTCTCATAAGCAGAGTCTTGAGTTGTTTTTATCTAGAAAGGAAAATAATTAAAAAAAATTAGAATTTTTATGATGATTTAGTTTTAATCTGTATGAAACTAATTGGTCATCAAAAATTAACTGCACATATGCTGTAAAAATTCCCCGCTGTTTTTTCGTAATTTCTCTGTATATTTAACGTTTTAAATCCGTTTTGTTGATAAACCGGTTTTTCTCCGTTTTTCACCTAAATCTCAAAGGGATTAAAACCTTCAATTGAACTCCTAATTTTTGCACTGGAGTTTTGAGTTCCGCAATGTAACTTTATGCTTTTTTTTAATCATTTTATCTATATTTGCTCTTATTTTTTAGCAATTACTTTATGTTTTAGAACATCGCATAAACAAAATTGCGATTCGACTATTTAGTCAAACTGATAGAATACTGAAGAGAAATTCTCAGTATAACAATTTTTTCATAATAAACTATTCGAGCCTCAGTGGCTCAGGGTACACAGCGAGTTCTTTTTAGTGAAGTGACATAAAAGATTCCCATATGGTGTGATTACAGATTTATTTCGTAACTTTCGCAAGAGAAAACTTTTCTCCATATGTTAAAAATCTATTGAGACAATAAACATATTTTTGCGGTAATAACGTGTTTTATTGCGGTAAAAGCTCAGTCTGATTGCGGAGTTTTTTTTGTAATTTTACTTTTTAAAAAATTGTTCTTGTACGCTAAAAACCCGTTGAGGCTACGGATTTACTTCACAAATTTTACGATTTTACTCAACCAACCCAACTGCTGGTTTTAAATCGTAAATTTTATGGGATACAATTGTAAAATATTTTAAAAACATTATTCTCTAAATCCAGTTTTAGCTTAAGTTATCTAAGCAAGAAAGAAGAACACATAATTGAAATTCATGTCATTAAGCATTTATTTTCCACAGATTTTATATAATAGATTATTGATTTAATATTATAACTGAATGAAATGAAAATTTTTATTTTATCCTTGCTTATTCACTCATCACAATTTTTGACTTTTCATCCTAACAGTTCATATTTGTTCCAGAATAATTCCCTATTTGCTGAACAATCCTCTAATAGTCATACCCCTGAGCTCTTGCAACTACGTAAATAGTTTCAGAAGATTATTCTTACAATTAGAAATAAAACGCTCATTTTTGACAATTTAGTAATCCTTAAGCTATATTTCATTTATTATTATAATTATTACTATTTCATCAAGATATCTTGTGACTTTTGAAATTTCATTCGTATAATTCATATTTTTAGCAGAATAATTTCCTATTTGCAGGATAATCCTCCTGTTGTTATACCCCGGAGTTCTTACAATTACGTAACTTACTTCAGAAGATTAATCTTACAATAAGAAACAAAACTCTCATTTTTGAAAATTTTTTAATCTTTAAGCTGCATTTCGCTTTATTATTATTATTATTATTTCATCATAAATTCTGCCACTTTTGACTTACATGAACTCATTAATATTTTACGGAACTATTTTTTTACTCTTGTATCATTTCAGTGCATTATAGAAGTTCATCAAATTTTACCTAAATTTTAAGCAGTTTTAACGTTTCAAAGATATTGGAAATACATTGCTGCACTAAGATCTATCCTGTCAAACAGTCTCTCGATTTCTTTTTTTAGATATGACAAAGAACTCTTTCAATGAATCTCTTTTTTTATCTTGTTCTTCCTAATCAATTCTGAAATTGAATGCCTAATCGATTGTGATGCGTTGCAATTAGCGTAATATTTATGATAAAATCAATATCCTCAAGCAAGTGATGAAATTAATTTCCTAAATTTGGCGAAATATTTGCGTGGAGCATGCCTAAAATGCAGTTTAATCAAAGCGAAGATCCCTAGTAACAATTTTACCTTGGCCCTAGTTGGGCTTAAAATTGGCTCGATATGTGTCTTATAAGAACATGCACCAGGGACCAATATTGGGATAGATAGATTGTTTAATATTGATCTTAGAATGATCTATATAGGGCCTATATTGGCCAAAATATAGAACCTACATTGGCTGAATAATTTATATAAAATATAGAGTGAATCTGGCAATTCTAATTATGACCGATATTGGTTGTAAAGAGGCTTTAAAATATCGCGTATATCAAAAGTTCGATATAGTTCTAATATCGGGAAAATAACGGCCCTTTGAACAATTAGTGAGCCAAGAATTATGAATATTGGCTCAATAAGGGCCCGAGTTGTTTTGCTGCTAGGGATGATTTCGGGAGTTTCGAGTATAACTTTTTATGAAAAAAGTGGCAGAAGCAACATAAAATTTAATTAAGCAAACAAATAAAAGTATTTTAATATAGTTCATTCAAACGATAATGTATATGCTGCTTATATAGTTCAAATGAAAGTTAAATAGCTTTTTTAGTAGTGACTTAATTTTAAAACCAACCCTCTTTCAAAAGAAGGGTTTCGCTTGAGCTCAATAAGTATGTCAACGAGCAAATCAACGAGATCAATCAGCAAATTCAACGGAAACAGATTTTGTAATCGAGAGCAACATTAGTTCTAGAATAATAGTGAAAAGAAAAATGAAAATTCTTACCAGGTTGTCAGCTTTTTCTCGTTGCCTAAAAACAAAAAAATCATTTTTTGTAACTTATAAAATATTCCGAAAATGCCGAAATAAAATTCCATACGATAAAAATATAGATAATAAACTTTAATTATAATTAATTAAATATAATTAATTATAATTAATGAAGTATAATTAATTTTAATTATTTAAATATAATTAATTATATTTAATTAAATACAGACAATAAACTCTATATTGACACAGAAATAATATATAGGTCTAAAACCCTATGGTTGTCTTCTGTCTTTCTTATAAAATATTCCGATAATACCAAAATAAAATGCCATACAATAAAACCATAGATAATATACTTCAACAATAATTAAAAATAATTTATTAAATATAATTTATTAAATATAATTCATCAAATATAATTTATTAAATATAATTTATTAAATATAATTAATTAAATATAACTAATAAACATTATATTGGCACAGAAATAATGTATAGGTCTAAAAACCTATGTGATCTGAGAGAAGATAAATACTCAAGTGAGCATTATTATCAAACAATAGCGTGCTGAAGAGTTCGTTATAAACTGAATAATAATGTAGCAAATGAATAAATGAAGCTAAATGAATACGGGATTGTGAGTGAATGAATGACAGAGTGAATGAAAGAATGAAACATGAGTAATTGAATGAATAAATAAATTAAAAAATGAGTAGCTGAGTGAATGAATGAATAAATAAAAGACGGGGTAGTTAAGTGAATGAATAAATTAGAGAATGAGTGAATTATCAGTGACTGAAGGAATGAATGAATGTGAGATTGAGTGAGTGAATGAATAGAAGAGTGGATGTGAAATGAATGGATGAATCAAATTATTTAATTACAGAACATATTAGTGTTGGTTAATTATTGAATAAGCAAAGCAAGGAGCAAGCGTATTTTAATTTTTTTTTCTGATACGACAGTTATCGACCACAGTCTTTTTTAGATTATTAATTTAGCTTAATGATCATTTATTTCAAAACTTACATGCGAATGAACATATTATGATTCATCTGAGGTGTTTCAGGCTTAACAGCTTTTTCCATAGAACAACTGGAAGAAGAGATGCTGTGTCTTTTCTTTTTCCTTCTTTTGCTGGTATGCCTTCCGTCTTCATCTTCAAAATCATCATCTTTTGAATAAATGATGCTCCCCTGTTCTTTCTCATTTTCTTCTTCTTCCTGCTCAATAACAGTAGAGGTTTACAAAATTTTTTGGTTTGAAATTTTATTCGCTTAGACGAAACGTTTTTAATATTTATCTGTATATTTAATAATATTATTACTTAATTTCTATTGCTTTTGTAATTTTAATATAAGAAATTAGAAGTACACAAACAAATAAACATGATTTTGAAAGAAAATACGAAGATGAAAATCAACTACATAGAGTTTACGATAACTTCAGAACAAATTGTAGCTTTTGATGTGGTAAAAGCAACAGTTTGCTTTGAAGCTAGTTTAGAAGCATAACATTTTTAACAGTGATAAATGTATATACATTTATATGAAAAAAATTCTTTAAAAAAACTAAAATCAATATAATTTATATACTTTTTCTATTGCTGTTAGACTTTCTGCATCAGCTAAATTATCCACAGCGATAGCTAAAAATACGTTTAACAAGATATCTAAATTTGCTAAGGAAATTTTTATGTATTTGTCACATCTGAAAAATGTAGTTTACTGACATATTAACAAAAGACTCGTATTGGAAATACAATTCTTGGCAAAAATCAAAACAAAATTTAAAAGATAGTCTAGAGACAAATTTAACAAATTTATTTATGGAATTTTGGACCAAATATTAAATAAAAACAATAGTGTTTAATTCTTTTCTTTGAATTAGCACCTTGTTTAGATTTATGTTATCTCTTTATAAAAATCAAAGTAACAATTTTAAAGTTTTATCAAGATTCGATGTTAGTGCATGAAAACACTTCATGAAAATTTGAGACTGCAGCGAGAAATTTTCCCTTAAATTTGATGAAAAAAATTTACCCTACAACTACAAAAGAAGGAAATCTCATTAAAAGTTCTTAAAATGTTTAAATAGTCACCAAATGGCTAATAATTGCTGAAATGGTGTTATTTTTAGGTAAACATTTAATGAACAGGAGTAATTAATTTCAACTGAGTGTTCTTCCTTTTAGTCTTAAATGTTTTTAAAAAGTAAATTTCAAAGAATATTAAAGAATATTTAAGATAAAAATTTAAAATGAATCCATATTAATTTTCACATTTATTGTTTTTATGTAGAATAACACAGTTTAAAAATAATATACAATATAAAGAGATAATATGTTATAACACAAAAATAACTACGCGAAAGTTTTTAATTTCAGTTTATTTATAAACAGTTTATTAAGAAAGGCAAGAATTTGTATAGAAAAATTCAGAAACAAAATTTCGCCGAAATGTTATAAGAATGTTTTAGAAGACTATTATTATAAACAGTATAATCTCATTGTATACAAAAGCCTGAATTTAATCTAATACCACAATCAATACTTAAATATCAATTTAGTAGGTTAAATGTTATATCAAACAGTGTGTTTCTGAAAGCGTCTGAGTAATTGTATAATAAATAATAATTAAATTTAAACATTTAAGGGATGTGTAGATTAATTCAATTAGACAATGGTAGTAATAATGACTATTTCAGAAGAAAAAAATACAACAAGATTATATTTAAAAATTTTGAGATACGATAAGTGCAAAAAAAAGAGAATAAATAATTCCGAAAGGATACAGTTTCCGCAAATGAATAAAATAATAAAATAAATACAGGCTAAGACACCAGGTGATCCAACGCCTCCATATGCGTTGATACCATGATACATTACTTCATTCCAATCTTCTCCAGTTAAAATCTGTAAAGAAAATTATCAGTGAAACCATTTATTCATTGAAAGAAAAATTATTGCGAATTAAAATAGTTTTGAATTAGTAATTTAGGTACTCAATTTACATCAGAAATATTTGAATATTTTTCAAAATCATTAGGAATTAAAATGAATCACACTACTTGTGCACATCCCGCCGCTAATTCTGTTAGTGAACGAATTAATAACAGCATAAAATCAACAATAAATTCTTTAATGAAAGATGGCGTAAATTTTAAAGCTGCAGCAAGAATTCATAAAAATTTGTATAATGGTGCTAAGCAGAGCACAACTGGATTTTCACCTAATGTAATACATTTCGGTCGAAATTTGTCCTTAATTTTTGATACTTATAATCCCGATATTCAGGTACAACAAATAGATAAAGGTCATTATTTGGATAAAATTATTTCGGATTTAAATAAAATGTATGATAAAACTTATGAAAATAACAAACCTCCTCCACAGTACGGTATAATATTTCACGGTAAAAATAGATTTTACGGATAATGTACCCAAAGTGCCGGTAATTTATACTGTAATTTGATCCGAAATTTATTTACAGTGAATGTATCTTCAAAAAAGATTATTTTTCTTCAGCAGAGTTTTTTAATATATTTTTTTCGAATAAATAATATTTATTTTATTTTATTCGAAATTATTTTTTTAATAAAAATTGGGTCATTAATTGGAACAATTTCTTTGAAAAAATCTATTACCTTTTGAAAAATAAATTAAATCTATTAGTGTTCTCTTTAAAAGAATTATTTCAAATTAACGGTATTCGCAGCAAAGTTATAATTGAAGCTCAATTTGATATCTCAGATGTTTTTTTCCTCCAACATCAAAGCAGTGAGGTAAATACTGCATCATATTTTTTAATAATGCATACGCAAAAGATCATTGCATTACTAAGTATTTAGTAGTAGCAATGCTTACACTTTCTAAAATTTGTAAAAAAATTTATTTTCTTGAATTTTATTAAAGCTAATACTAGCATATTTCCTGTTTATAAAAGTACCATACCATTGTTAGAATTTGCAATATTTACTATTTAAATTAAATTTATTTTGATATTACTTTAATCCCTATCTCATTAAATATCATCATATTGTTTGCTTTTTTACATTATAATTTTTTTGAAAGAATATGTTTTAATTATTCTAAAATAATCTTCATTAAATTCATTTTCGTATTTACAATAAACATGTAGAATAAACATGTATTTTAAAATTAAGCAGAATGAAACTAATTATTTCATGAAATTAAATATTGATATATGCAGCTATAGCTATTTAAAGCACTGGGTTGTCAATGTAAAATTCCAAGGTTTTATCTGAGGTGGTGGCCTTGCTTGGAGGATTGTAACAATGGAAGCTAGGCTTCTTCTCCTATGTATATTCTTTGGCTTGAAGCCATTAAAGTTTAAATCGATGGATACACGCCTATCTGGAAAGTAAGAGTTTTAAATTTATTTACTAAAAGATATCTCACCTGAAAAACCGTCAACAGACTTTGCCAAAAAGAGTCGAAATTACTTCTCGGCTTATCCTCATGTGGATTGTTGTTAAACTTTCCACCAAACACTTGCATTCCAAGTAAAGCAAATATTACGATGAATAAAAAAAGAAGCAACAACAAACTAGCAATTGATCGCATGGAATTTATTAGGGAAGCCACCAGATTTCGTAAAGATGACCAATATCTGAAACAAGAAACAGGTTTAATTTCAAGTAAGAAAACTACTTGAAGGGATTACCTTTTGAATTATTAATCATTCGGGAATTTGGTAACAATATCGATATATATTTATTTCCTTTGGTGTTTGTCTGCATCCATCAGACTACAGGAAAATTGTAAGTACGCACTTTAATTTTAAAAAAAAATCAGTTTTTTCAAATTATCAAAAACAATTCTACCTGAAGAAAAAAGTACTGTCAAATCTACCAGAGCATGGTAATATTCACAATGTTCCCAGCTCTATGGGAACACCAAAACACTCGACAATTTTTACCGAAGATCTTTTGTAGTAATTAAAAAGTAACAAAAAAATATGGTTTTAAAAAAATAAAATTTTGGTGAACGTGGAAAAATTTGGTTGTTTTATCAGGATATCTTTGAGCATAGCATGAAAACCGTTTTTCATACGGTTAAATTTGCTTTTCTGTTTTGTATTTTAAATGACTGGTTGTAAGATCTATAATTTAAAGATTACAGAATATAGATATTGACAGAAATATGGAAATTACTAGTAATATTTTCAGGTAATATAATTTTATTTACTCTGAATTCTAACTTAAAGAAACCAAATACGAAGAATATCCTTGTGACGTGTTACAGAAAAGCAAAACACAACGTATAAGGGCCGAGTTATTTATACTACATTACTTCTGCTTTATTAGAAAACAAAAGGATATTATCAGAACTTAGAGAAATACTCTTAAGTAAGTGTTTTCTTATATGAGTGTTTATTTTAATGTTATTTATTTCATTCATTTTTACTAGCTGCTGATCTCGGCTTAGATTGGATAAAAAAAAACACATTAATTTATTTGTATAAACAGTAAATACTTCACAAAAGTAAGAATTTCTGGTCTTAATATTTCATAATCATTTTATGTAAACTAAAGGCATAAGGGCACGCAACACATCTATTTAGCAAAACAAAATTTTTTCTCTCAGAGTTTTCGTTAAATACATAACTTTAATTTGGCAATTTCTCGTGACCTTACATAATTAGATTAATTAACTGTCATTATACAAACAAATAAGAAATGTGTTTACTTATATGTTTTACGTCAATTCGCAAAAGTCAAATATCACACTGCAGTCATATTCGTATTTTTCTAATAATTGTTTAGTAAGTGTCGTGGTACATCCTTAACTTTTAACCTTTTTAACCATATTACAAATTATCCACTTCAAACTTTCAACATATTTTACACATTTTCCCTTTATCCTTCCTATGCTTGATATCATTTACAGTAACTTGACGTTATTAAATTAATCAGAACACGCTTTAGTTTAGTTCTATTTACCAGAAGAAAGGTAAACGTAACATACCATATTCGGCACTGAAAAAATTCTACGAATTACAGCGAATTACACAAGTCAATATTTTACCCCATCTAATGAAATTCTTCAGTGTAATGGCTTTTAGAGTATATTTTATGTTTTAATATTCTTTCAATGCGAGTTGACTTTAGATTATTTAGGTTGGAAAGCGTGTTTTTTAGCAAAATAAGTACGTGGTTAACAATAGTTTTTAAACTTTTTTTATTTTGTAGATACGTCTCTCAAACATGGCACAAAATCTATATATTAATGCTGATTTCCTTAATAAAGAACAAATGGAAAGAATTGTTAAAAATATGACATTAAGTGAGACATTTTATTTATTGTTATAAATAGGGCTACAATTCAGGAAACGTTGCGGGTGATATACATCTTTTAAATTATCAAAAAGAGAATAGTCTGCAATTCAAGTCATAACGTCAAGTCTTGATTAATGACAAGTTACTCAAAATTAAGTTAGTTATTAAAAAACTCATTTCTAAATGAAATTATTTACAAAAAATGGATAAGTTTAAGATTTATTAACTGCTTCATTATTCACAGTTCAGTTAGATGAAATACCAACTTGGAAATATTACTTTGGTTTATTACACATTTTATAATTTCATTTACGTTTAGTTAAAACTCTTCTACAAATCATTAAGCATGATCAATTTTAATAATTAGATATAATGCAAAATATTATTATATTAAAATATGTATTTTCTTAAAAACTTTAATAATATTATGTTACATTAATCACAAAACATAGTTACTCAGATTTATCATTTCTTTTTAGCAGCAGTAATTTATCATAGAACTTTATTTTTTAATCTGTCTGACTTAACTAGAAAACATTATTATTTTTTTGGATTATCGCACAAAGAAATCGATTCTTATTTTTTTAAGAAATGGCTGTGGAGACACTTGTCTGACTTTCTTCTCGAATTCTTTTCTTTACAGCTGAAAAACGTGACTAGATAGTGAATGCATCACATGAACAGGAACATAAATTCTTAGAAGATTCTCAGCTTTGGAGATAAAGCGTTTAGGTAAAAATAATGATAAAATTTGGATTTTGGTAAAATTTTTTATATGATATAATTTTATACAATGTATGATACAAAATTTGGTAAATGTTAGAAATTTTATTATATCTTAGAGTATGGCAAAAAAACATTTATTCTGTTAGATTGATTTTTAAGTTTTCTATATGTGTGATGAAAACTAGATTCTGTGGTAAACCATTGCTATATGAACGAAAAATTACCAAATAAATAGGTTAAATATGGTACATTTTGGTTTTAATAACCAGAATTAAGTTGTTTTTTAGTCAGAAATATTATTACCATACAATGCGGTAATTTTACTAGAATGTTTTTTACGTGCACAATCGTTTCAATCCTATAACACAGAACTTTTCTTAAACATATTTTTGAAACCTTTTTAAAATTATTTTGTGTTAATTTATGTCAATAAAGTTAAAAATATTAAATTTAGCATTTTAATAGAAATGAAATACAGCATGAACACCGGTTGTCTTTTTCCGCTCCAAGGAAGAAATCTTCCAAACACTTTCAAAGAAGAATTTTTCACATTTGCACTTGCTTGCAGTTTTTTAGATCTAAGAGAAACAGTTATCTATAATTGAAATTTATTAAATGTATAAAACCATTTATTAATTTACTTTTGAAAATAAAAAAGATAATTTTTTTTTTCTTTTTTTTTTTTTTTTTTTTTTTTTTTTTTTTTTTTTTTTTTTTTTTTTNACATTTTTGTATAAATATAATTCCGATAATCTAACAGATTTTTAGTAACTATTAAACTGTTTTTAATAACTATATATAATACCAAAATATATTTATGCTTGTTATTAGAGCTCCAGAAAAAATATATAAAATGACACCTGTGTCCCTTCTGCGTCAAAGGGTTAAGCGGACATAGATAAGCAATACCTTAGCTTTGGTCATCGCCATTCGATTCAATCGACTAGATAAACTCTAGTACTATCTCTCTCTCATGTTCTAGATGGCCCCATTAAACCAACTAACTAAGCCACATTTCACGGTTATGATATGGCTTGAAAAAGCACTGTACTCATTCACAGTTCAAAGATAATTATTTATTTCGGAAACATTACTGGTTTTTACAGGACAGGCTTAAGAATTCTGTAGAATGGTACCAAGTTAATACTAGAAAGGTTTTCAGTATGGATGTTTCTAAATTCTAAGAAAAATGTTCATGTTTTTTTTTGTGCCTGAAATGTTTTTGGTTTAAAATAGGCTTATTAGCTTTCTCGTAATTTAACGTTATATTTATAATATACTCAGAGAATGTACTTCTTCAATTTATTAAAAATGATCAATTTTGAAATTAAGTCAATTTTTAATTATTTTAAACAGTGTTTTTTTTTATCTTACATAAAGTAAAACTATACTTTTTTTCATTTTTTCACGTTTATTTTTTTGGTTTTAAGATTCGGCTTTAAATTATGTTTTGAACAAGAAGTTAGACTGTGTAGCACATTTTAATGCCATGTGTAATAAAACATTGACGTGGTTATAGTCATTGTCCTGGCAAGGCAAAGGTGGCGAGTTTTGATCCCCAAAGTTCGAAACAATTTATAGTCTGTCTATGGAAAAAACTTCTCTCGCTATTCGTTTGAAGCAGTGTCGGTGATTATGGTTACGAGATATAATTGTTTCAAGTAGGAGTGTTGGATCAATTTTTAAGCTACGTTTGGCTCGAGTTGAGGAGAAAAATGAAATTAAGGAAGACAAAAGCACCCTCTGTTTAAAATACTCTATTCCTTGTTTCTATCGCAACAGGCGACCTTAGACTTTGTAGCTAGGGAAATTCTTTTCATAGACGAATTATAAATATGTATATATGCTACTTAAGCCTATAGTCATATTTTCTGTCTTTTAGAAATTTCTAGAACATTACATTACGTCATTTCTTGTTCCTTATTCATATCAATAAGAGCTCCAATGTTTCAAGTAGAAGCGTCAGTTGCCTTCTTTATTGAGAACTTGAAGTGTCTCATTAAATCAATAAATGTGTTAGATTTTCTGAAATATCTCCGACTCTTTCTCCGTGACAATACGACTTAAGTTTACTTTGAAAATATTAAAGTTCCGAAAAAAAATATCACATTAGTCTATCAAATAGTCTATGAAGTAGTTTAATTTAATTATCTGCTTCTTTATGCGCTTTTAGGAAACCTTTTATTTTTGTTTCACATTCAATTTACTTCTGTGAGTTGCTTTACAATGAAAAAGTTTAAACTAGTTTTCAATGCGCAAGGCATTATAAAATAAAATATATTTAAACGAGACATCAAATCAAATGTTTTTATAAAGTAAAAATATTATTTTTAATATAAAATGTTTCGTTTGTATCACCACTAATGGCTACGTTGGTTTTTTTTTCTTTAACATTTTGTATCTTAATAGCGAATGCCCAGAAGAAATCCAGCTCTTCGAATGTGTAACGAAATCGGGGAACTGCTTGGTTTGGTAAGCTATACCAGAAAAACTACTTAAAGGGTGAGCTACTCAGACTTAGAGGAGTGTCCTTTGAATGAAGTTCCAGCGCATGCAAAGTGGTAAGCAAAGTGGTACGTCACCTGTGAACCAATTCTTGGACAACTTTACATGCATGGTTAGGTACACTGCTTCCCTCCCAAGTACCATTTTATTCTTTCTTTCTATATCAAAATGTGTTAGCAGATTTAATTAAAAATAATAATTAATAATTTAATAAAAACTTTTCGTTTTTAACCCCACGCTTCCCCTTTTCCAGCATTGGTTGGGAAGAGAGAAGGGTCCAGTTTATAGAACCTCTGCTATTGTGCCCCTAAATGTTGTTTTGTCCCTTAAACATAGAGACCACGCCTAACCTTCTGGGACAAGTTTACATTATGTTAATGAAAGCTAGACTTCTACCCATATATATATTCGTTGCTTATAGTGAATGTACTGTTTCAAAATATATGTGAAGAACTCGAAAATTTTAAAACTCTTAAAGACGCAATACATATTAAAAAAATTAAACATAAAATATTTTTAAAAAAAATTGTAGTTCTAAGATCCTAATAAAAAAATTTAATACTTACTTAGTTACTTTAAATATCCTAAGAAGGCGAACACACCTCAGAACAGAAATACCTAAAGGTGGCATAACGTCCGAGTAAGTTAAAACTGTTTCTAAAATAGAACTCAACACTACGAAACAATCAAAACGGTTGAAAAGTGATACAAAATATCCTTGGAAGCCAAGACTGAATATTTTTAGTAGCATTTCCAATGTAAAAAGGGCAACAAAAAATAGGTTGGCAATTTCTGCAATTAAAAGAGAGACATAACAATGTAAGTTAATTAAGATTATAAATCTTTCGAATATTTCATAATATGTATTATTAATATATCTACAATGTAAATTAATAGAGATTATAAATATTTCGAATATTTTATAATAAAAACTATACTGGTAAAGTAGTTTAAATTAACATACTCGTAAATCGAAGGCCATGATAACTTTCAATTAAATAATTACGACATCATCATGAAATATTTTGTAATTTTTTTTTATCTATTTTTAATACCGTTTGCGTTGGAAGGCAGGATGTTCCTTTTCAAGCAAGTTTCCCGTGTTTTAATCATAACTGAGTTCTCACTCATACTCTTTTTATTTAATGTTGTATATTTTCTAAGCAATTGCGTAAATACTTTCAGGGCCGTGATGAGGCAATATTCCTTACATGGCCCACGGTATCGTACATGGGACGACCCTTTCCGACACCAGCTGCCCGTGATCACACTACGGTGATTTTAATTTGGAACATTTTGCTTCAGTTTTTAAACAGCATTAGATGACTGATTCGAGTAATTGCAGACGGTAGCTTGACCTTCAATATACGCTTTTTTTTCCCGAGTATTTTTTACCCATTGGCAAAATGGGTGTTGTTTTGGGTTTGATGGCTCGCGCACCTTATTTGGACGTCATCACACTTTTCAACTGTGTTCAAGATTAACAGTAAACAGTGTGCATGCGTTGCTATGCTCACCGCTGCTGTTTGATAGTATTTTTAGAATTCTTTTTTTTTCCTTTTATTTTCACCAGCAGGTATTTACATAATAATAACTTAAAGAATTTTAATATTTTTTTATTATTAACTTATAATCGCTTTCCTGATTGTGATTTTATTGTAAATATGAATACTGGCGAAGGAAAAGTATTTTGTGACATCTTGAAACACGTATATAGGCAAGATTTGAAAACCAATCTGACGACATGAGGACAAACATCAATTGAAACAGTTTTTGCAACCCATGATTTGAAAAGTTGTGGCGTTTATCGGAGTCAGAAGGGGAAAAAAATTTGACCAATGGCTAATCAGAGATCGTAATAAAGCGATTACAGTTGTTATTTTTATGTTATAAAATTTGGTCATTGAAGAAAGCTACGTTTTGCATTGTTTAAGACTTAATCTGTGTGTTTTTTTCTTCACATTTCATTATTATTTTTATTTGATACGGGTATTTAAACATTTAAACAATTACTCGTGTTCGGATCTTTCAGAAGGATTGGGTAGCTGAATTACTGTGCTCTGGATTTTTGCTTACACTTTGTCATTGTGAGAAGCTTGAGAAAAGAACGGAAGTGTGAGTCATTGTAAGAAAACAATGGAATACCAATTGGTTTATCCGAGTGTAGACTTGACGTTTTCAGTTTGGATTTGCTAGATAGTACTTTGCATGTCTTAGGTCGAAGAATTGTTTCACATTTGTTTTTATAAATATTAAGAATATTTTATAACAGTATATTCGACTACTATCAATACATATTTTAGCGCATTTAATTGCAGTAATGGTATTAAATGAAATTTGGTTCACCCTGTCTCGTGCGTATGTATACTCTCAGAACGTACTGAAAGTCGGAATCGCTTTTTTTCTATTCGCCAATCCTGTTAATCAATATATTGCATTAAGCTTAATATAGTTGACTAAATTTTTATTTTAAAGAAAGTTTGGATATTAATTCCCTCAATTAAAATAAAGTGTTCGTTGGAGGGGAATTTTTTTTTCCTAATCCCTTAACCATTAAAATGATACAAAATAACTTCAAAATAAAATGTTTTCCAGATAAATAATTACCTTGAAAATAATCCAACCAAGGTGGCTGGCTATTGTGCTCTGAGGCTAATGCTAAAGTGTTTAGGAAAACAAGAACAATAATAATCCAATAAAAGGCTTTTGATTTCACCATTCTTCGGCACATTCTTCTTAACCTTCTATTGTTTCGACTAATTTTTTTCCTGTAAAATATTTTTATTTTATGATTTTGCAATTTTTATTATAATTAAGATCTAATTACAGACCAGGAGATGAAATATTTCAGTGCTAAGTTACGACTAAATGGCAATATATGAAGAAGTTAAAGAATGTCAAGTTATCTTTACGTAACTTATCACCAGAAATATTTTTTACTTGGTCAGTGAATAAACATAGAAATTAATTGAACTCAGATTTACCTTTTTATTGCCCACCAGGAAGGAACATGACTGATGTCTAAACTATTTGTTTCTGCTTGTAGTGTATCTGTTCTATCTATATCACGCAATGTTTTACCTAAAAAAGAATTTATTTTATTTTTCAAAGTTTTATGATAGATACATTAAAAATTAGTATAAAATTTTGAATTTAAAATTATTCCAAAAAATAAATTATGGTTTATATGTACCGGATATTTAGTTCAGCATTATAAATTTTAAAGTTTTAAGTTACAAATGCTTCAGTCATGTTTTGCGCAAATTAGGATTATTTTAATTGTTTGGCTTGTTCAAAACATAAATTGGAGCAGATAATTTCAAAACACGCTTTGAAAATTTCATTAGATGTTTAGCCTTTTCAAGGAAAATTCAGCATTTTGATGTAAAATCATAAATCATACTGATTTAAAATATTACAAGAAATTGGCTTGAAATAGCGCGTTATAAAATTGACAAAAGAAATTTTAATGGCAAGGAAATATTTGTCAGGTTTTAAGTAATTTGAAATTTATGAATAATCGAAATATTTGTCAAGTTTTAAATAATTTAAATTTTATGAATGGTAGAAACATTTGTGAAGTTTTAAATAATTTTAATTTTATGAATAGTTTGTATGAATAGTAGAAATATTTGTCAAGTTTCAAATAATTTTAATTTTATTAATAGTTTTTATGAATAGTAAAAATATTTCTCAAGTTTTAAATAATTTAAATTTTATGAATAGTATTTATGAATAATAGAAATATTTGTCAAGTTTTGAATAAATTGAATTTTTTAAATAGTTTTTTTTTCTTACGATCCACGGTATTTTCCTATATTACCTTTATACCTTTAAAGAATATTTTTTGAACAAATATAAATACATTTATTTCCTCAACTTCGGTTTAAACAACATATTTATTAGAAACATTTTTCTTATAAGTTTCAAAATTATAGACATAGGTTAATGCTAGGTAATGGATAAAATATTTAAATCTTTATTTCAATCAAATTAACATAACACTTTAAAAACTGTGGAGTACCATCTCTCCGAATTTGATGGTGAACAACCTAAGAAATTGTGTGAAGGAATATCTTTCTTCAAGTTCGTATTAAATCGGACTTTCAAATACAATTTAAAGGCTGTGAATAAATCTGAAACTCTTTTAATAGAAAATGTTTACTCCAATCTCACGCGCTTTCACACCATGCTTTAAATATTTTCACTTCCTAAATCACACAAATTGTTGAAGAGTTTTAGATATCTGTAACTAGTTTACATTTGAATGCAAGTTACCGATTGCTACAAGTAGTTGATGTCTTTAATGCTGTTATACATTTACTTAAAGAAAATTTCGACGTTACGGTATGTATGTACGTTTTTAGTTGTGTAGTAAGGATAGTTATATTTTAGTCTTTAAGTATCTGTAAGCTGTATTAAATAATTTTATAATATCTGCTTCAGTTTCATTATGTCTAGTTCGAGTTTTTAATATTCTTTCTGTATTACGAGTATGTTTGATTAAAAAAACTAATTTTATTTCAAGAATTAAGGAATATAAGCATCCTAAACAAATGATTCTTACTTTATATTGTCTCATAAAAATAACTTTAATAACTCTTATGAGCATTTTATTTTACAGTAATTATAAATATTTCTGTTACTGTAGATCATAACTGCTGACAGCTTTTCTTCACCGAGTAATATAAAGAACACTGTTGCTGTCGGAACTGTCCAACACTACTTTGGTATACAGTAGTTGCCCCCATTTTCGGTGCTAAGATGCATTAAAATTTTTTTCAGTGAAGAAGCAAGTGTATTTACACTATTATATTAAGTTTGATTAATTCAAGAAGAATATCGATTTCAATTATCAATGAATTAATAATGATATGTTTACTTCTATATTGGCTTTTTCAGATTCATTATTTTCCTCATTTCAATAACCATAGTCCAATTGATTTTAATTGTTATAAATTTTCTTCGAAATATTTAGAAAATGATGTAAGTCTAATTTGTAAAACAATGCAAAAATATGCAATGGGTCTATGCAAAAATACAATGCAAAAATATGCAATCTTGCAAATGCTTACGCATAGAGCATAATCCAAAAAAATTAAGAATTTTTTTGTATTGAAATTTTTATTTTCTTCCTTTTATCTCCTATATTCGGAAAAACGGTTCCAAACCATGTGCTGATTCAAAGCACATTCTTGTTAAAAGCAACAGCAGTGAATCAATCTTTAGCTAAACCATCTGATACATTCTATTCCGACTTAAGTGCAGAGTCTATTAAAGCACCGTTGATAATAGCCTTTCACCAAGCAAACGGGAGAAAAATAACAAACTAGAAAATGAAGAGTGGAAAAATGGGGTATTGCAAGTCAGATGAGGGGAAAAATAAGTCAACGGAAGTACAAGCAGGATCATCAGCTTGCCTAATGATGCATATGGAAAATTCCTCTTAATGATTTTTCTTCTGGCGTCTTTATTACTCTGAAGAATTTTTTAGAAAAAAAAGCATTTTTAGCTGGTTAGAGCAAACTAAGAAGCTTTATTTTTCAAAGTCCTTTTTTTACTTTGTCGTCACCTAAAAAGGATATGAATTCCCATAAAATGCATCATCAAACGACTTAATGTAAAGTATTTACATAAACATATTGCGAGAGATACATCCAGTGCCGTTTGAGAAACGGTTTATGATGACTAATGTTTGTATATGTTATATCTGGGTGATATTTCAAGGATTTGCCTGGAAAACTCTTCGATGTACTCAAAATTTCTCCAGCTTAGAATTTTCTACATGAGATGCTTTAATGACACTAGGCTTTTATCTATATTTTAAATAGTTGTTAATGAGGGAAACATTTTCATATTATAAGCATTGTTTTAAGACTAATTTTTACAGGCTCTGTCTCGAAACGTGTTATTAATCTGTGATAATTGATTATGATATTCAATAATTAATCTGTGATATTTAAATGATTTTCATGACAAACACTTCAATTCACACAAAATTTCGCCAACGTAGAATTTTATGTAGAACTGTGATTTATCTTTAGTTTAAATAATTTTTATTGTGTGATACATAAGAGTCTTACGAATATTGATTTAAGACTGCTTTCTAGGCCTCTGTATTAAGAGATATTTAAATGATTAATCTGTGATATTTAATATTTAATAATTGATCTGTGATATTTAAATGATATTCATGACATTGACTTCGATGTACACAAAATTTCTCTAACTTGACACTACGATTTATCTATATTTTATACAGATGTTAATACATTAAAATGTTATTAGTGTTGTTTTAAGACCGCGTTTTCAGGGCTCTGTCTTGAAACATATTTAGAGGATTAAGCTGCAATATTTAATATTTTATTATGGTAATTATAAATTGATCTGTGATATTTGAATGATATTCATGACAAACACTTCAAGTGCACAAAATTTCACAAACTTGAAATTGTCTACAGAAAATTCTTTAATAGCAGCACAATTTATCTATATTTTAAATAGTTTTTAAAAATTAAAGTATTATGAGTATTGTTTTAAGATTTCTGTTTAGTTCTCTGTCTCAAATGATATTTAAATTATTAATATTTGATATTTAATATTTAAATATGATATTTTATAATTGATCTGCATTATTTAAATGATTTACATGACAAACACTTCGATGTACCTAAAATTTCTCTAGCTTAGAATTTTCTACATAAAAGGCTCTAATGGAGCAACAGTTTAACTATATTTTATATAGTTGTTAATTAATGATTTGGTTAGATATTATGTGAAAACTCATTTAGGAGATTAAACTGGGATATTTAATATTTGATTATGAATTTTAATAATTGATGTGTGATATTTAAATGATTTGCATACCGAACACTTCTATGTACATTAAATATTTCCAGCTTAGAATTTTCTGCAAAAAATTCTATAATGGCACTACGATTAATCTATATTATTTAATAGTTTTAAGTTGAAATATTATAAATACAGATTTAAGATAGTTTTTTCGGAAATGTGTAAAAAATTACACATAATTTTTTACACAAATTACACATTTTGAATAATTTGTCGTTTAAACGAAAGTGGACAGAGTCTCAAAAATGATTATATATTGTTTTGTGCATGTCACTATACTTAATAATGAGTACATGGAATATTAAAATTCGACTATATCTCTTTCGGAGCTATTTTGGCATATTTTTGCTCTTATTTGGAAAACCCTTTTTTACAGGGTAGATATTTGTTTTGGTGATGTTTTTGTACTACTTTTACATGTGACTAAAACAAAAATAATCAATGAAATTTACTACTATTAATCACTGTCTATTTGAGTCAGAGACATCTGCTGTCAAAAAAAGGCAAAATAAGAAAAAAATTTAAACATCAATAAAGCTATTGCAAGAAAAAAAAAATAATAAATTTTATTTCAGTTCAATCACTAGAGATGCTGATTAATTAGATATCCTATGAAAATTGTAAAAAAAACCATTTTATCTATTAATAAAGGAATAAAATAAGTAATTATTTCTTTACTTTGTTGCAAACAGAAAACAGGACTTCCTAGATTAGAAAAGTAAAAAATTAATTGAGAAAGGCGAAATAATGTTTCGTTTAGATAAAAATATCTCCGTGTGCTTATAAGAAGCAAATAAAGGACTTGTTTCAGAGTTTATTTATAAATATCAAGAGGAAGTAAAAATTATATTAAGAATACAATTTTCACATTTTAGACTTACTATTTCTGGATTCATTCTTATTTTCTTTATCGTCTTGCTCAATATCCTCTAAAAAAGTCATTTTTTTAATGTACAGCATATTATAACTTGAAGCAATTATTTCTAAATTTAGTTCACAGGTCAAATTATCACATTTCAAAATGAACAACAATATGAAATTTAAAAAGAAAGCGAGTTATTTTCAAGCAGTTAGATAAGTATGAACAATGAAAACATTTCTTTGAAAGTCAGTATAACTCATCAACCAATAAAAATCAGAGTTAATATCAAAGAAAACAAAATCAACCATGGAATTAATTGACAACAATCTAACAATAGCTCGTACTATAATTTCCTTAAAATCTATGTTTTTGTTTAGAGTCATATGAAATATATATTTTTATTTATATGTATGTTACTTTCAATTTCACGACGCCCCTGATATATTTTCTTGCCCCCCCCCTACGTTGAGAAACGTTGTCTAGGGTTCAATGATCCTTTGAGAATACATAGCACTGCACAGAGTTCTTAGAGAATTCATATTTTTTAGTTTCTTGTTAATAAAATTGTAAGAAGAAATAATAACTTTTGAACAACTTTCACTACTTGTTAAATTTTTGTTTTTCAAAAAAAATATTATACAAGCTCTGAATTTCCTTTACACGTGTCTGAAATATTGATTACCTGAACTATTAAACGCAATAATTTTAAATAGATTAATATTTGAAGCTTCCTATAAAATAAAAGGTAATAGGTAGAATGATAATTAGGAACAGACTGACTAACAGAACTGCATAATAGCAGAAATATATATATATATTGCTAGCTAATATCCTCAAAAAACTTCTATCAGAGTGTTTTGTTTTGCAAATTGAATTTTAGAGTCAACACGCAACCGTGTAACTATATCTCATACCAGCGAAATTCGATGATTAAAAAAATATAAGTACATAGTCATTTAAATGATTCCCATTTGTGTTTAATATTTATCAACATATATTGGTACATCTTTCTTATTATTACTGATTTGCAATGTATTGTTTCTATTCAAATAACCCTTACAAGCATATTATATTAATATTACATAATGCATGAAGTAAGACAAAGACTTTACACTATAGATCACTTGTCATCTTGGATATAAAATTCCCGCGAATAATTCATGACATGTAAACTTCTTTAATAATTAACTGTTATTTTACTTTGAAAGAAAACAAGTGTTGCCAAGTAATCAATTACTAAATATGTTATGCGGTGGTACGGACTAGATAATAAATAAAATTTTCATTATATGTAATATTTGACACAATAATAAGTTACCTTTTATAAATCTTCAACAGTCTCTCGATTTTAATACATTCTAATATCTATCACTTCTCTAACTAAAACACATTTTCCCGTGTGCTTAAAATTTTTAACAAGCTTCCAACTGAATAAAGTTAAACTTATCATAGACTCAGTTATTGAACCAGTTTAATATAAATTAACAAAACCTAATTTAGGTTTTTCAGAAGTCCATATCTTTAAAAATATCAATCAGTAAATTAATAGTTAAAACACATCTGTGATTGTTCATTACGTGAGCTAAGTATTATATTTAAATATTCTATCATTTTCAAGTTGGAGCACTGTAGAAAATTATGGTATAAAGTACCGGCACTTTGGATTCATCATCCGTAAAATCCATTTTTAACCGTAAAATATTATGTTGTAATTTTTAAAATAATGTTTTTTAATTAGAGTGATTCAATGATTTTACTGTAGTTATAACTGTAAAATAATGATTTTTTGTTCTTAATACATTCCAATAAAAAATTAATTTTACGATAAAAAGCACCGTCACTCAGGGTGTCAATACTTTTGCGTGATTTATAGCTGATAACTAAAGTTATTTAATTCTTGGTCTTTTTGTTATCAAATGAATTATGTATGTAATATAATAAATTCTAAATTTCGGAAGAAAATCTTAGAGAAAAAATGGAAATTGAAATTTTCCCTTTTCTTTTCTAAATCTTGGAGAAAAAATTTTTTTCTCCGTACTCTACGTTTCATTCTAAAACTACTGTCAAATAACCAGCAACAGTCTGTCCATCCAATTAATCGTAAAGTTTAAGGTAAAGAACATTTTAACCTTTACTTTTTTGAAATCGCTTACTACTAGTATGGTTAAAAAAACCATAAATACAAAACTATACTGTTTTTTTTTTTTACCATTTACAACTATCATGGTGTCATAGCCCTAAAAAAGAAATTTAACAAATCTTGCAGCTAGGTTTTTTTGTTTGGTAACGGGCATTGAAGTTAGGTTGTGGTTGAGTTGTGTTTTATCAAATGAACCCAATGGAATGCGGCTTAATTAGTTTATCTGGTTGTTTCCCCTACCATAAGAAATGGAAAATGCTAAACTTATTTTGTGTTAAGCACCCTTATGATGCAGCATCTATCATTATCAGCCTCTATACGTGAGTCTCAGCATCTATGCGTGAATGAAATTACCATATTCTATTAGTCCAGGGTCATAAGTTGGGGAGTGCAGGACACTGGAAACTCTTCATGTGTTAAAGGGAATTGAGTAAATATTGCGGTGTCAACGCTTGGACTCGAACCTACTATCTATCGGTTATGAGATAGACAAATTAGCTTTCTCGGCTATGATACGTACGCAGCCACGATGAGCTAAGTGGATTCAATAGGTGGGTATAGTTAGGGTGATAAGAATCTGGTTTCTGACTGTTTAACAGTATTAGATGAAAGCAGTTAATAAACGGTTTTTTCTGTACAGTCAACAGCTTGAATACTATCTTATTTATGGCTATTTGACTGTTTTATTTAAATAAGGTAAAATAACATTTAAATAAAACGTTATTTAACCATTTTCTTTTTCTGATAAATTTCTAACTATGAAAATGATGACACAAATAACAACATTGATGAATTTCTACTAAAACAAAAGAATGAGATAAAAGAACAGTTCAAATCAACATCCACATGCACTTTATTAAACTAACCTCCCTGCGTAATCCATTCTAAGTAACCACGCAAGTCATCTTCAATTTGTTGCTTTTCCCTCAGTTTGTGAAAATCCCCCCGAGCTTTGGCTTTTTCTCTCTCTTTGGAAAATTCCCTGGAAAAAAATGAATTCGGAAATGAGATACATATCTTGACAAGGACTATTCTTTATCATGCATCATATTATAAACCTGGAGCAAACACGTTACTTCAATTTTAATACTTTGAGTTTTCCATTGAAAATAAGAAGGAATATTTTCAAAACAGTAAATTAAAAGTAGGAATTTTTTTAAATAAAATTAATCATTTTTATGCTTTAAAATAAAACTCTTCTCTAAAAAAAAACCGTTTTTTTTAAACAAATTGTTAAAACATTTTTTTTTTCGGAAATATATTGAACATAAGCCCTGAAATATTTTAAAAAATGTGATAAACATATCTATTTTTTTTTCATTTACAAAATAGAAATTATTTTAAATATCAATTGCATTTTTTCTTTAGATTTTTGATTTTAGTTAATGTATTTTAGTTACAATAAATTGCAGGTACCGTCGGGTTTTCTTCAATACCAAATATAAATTATTTCTCGTAACAAATGAAATTGACGAGGTATTTAATTTTGCATAAAATTTAAATTGCTTTTAAGTAATAAAAACTAACTTAATTATCTAAGATATGCATTTTTTATTCTTCATTTAATAAATACACGTTTATTTTAGTTTTACTTTTTTCCATAATTCATTTTCAAGGCAGTTGGTTTTAATAAAAGCTTTAAAAATCTGAAACTATCAATAATTTTAAACTGAAAACTGATGAATGTTATTAAATTATAGAAATTTCAAAATAAAAACTTTTAAATGATGTAAATAAATGATTATTTTGAAATAAAAAGTTATAAAAATATAAGGATAGTAATTTTGAAATGAAAAAATAATAAATGCTGTTAAGTGATAGTAATTTTGAAATGAAAACTGATAAGTGTTGTTTAAGGATAGCAATTTCAAAATGAACACTTACCCACTGAGTACACCAAGAACAAGGTTGAGCACGAAGAATGAACCAATAATGATTAAACTTATAAAATAAATCCATGGCCATTCATTTCCAACAGAATCATTTATCTGTAAAAAAAGAGTTTTAGATTTTTTTTTCTTTTCTTGAAATCTGATTAAGCTTTAAACATGTTAAAAATAGATCATTTTTATAAATCACACTCACATTATAAAGCACATTGGTCCATCCTTCATTGGTGACACATTGGAAGACAGTCAACATAGCAAGACCGAAATTATCAAAGTTAGTTATTCCGAAATTTGGTCCTTCCCAATATCCCATGCACACTTCACTGCTTGATGAGTTACAGTGGTACCCATTTTCACCACAAGGGTGAGGTTCTTCTAAGGCAAATTCTCCTAAAATATTTAAGAAGATCTAATAGGATCCTCAGAGATTTTAATTAATAAGATTCAAATACAAAAATTTACATTACTACAAGAGTTTACCCTTTGGAATTTAATAAAAAAATCAATTGCAATTTCGAAAAGTTTTTTTTAAAAAACTTTTTCTTTCTGTAGCACAGTTAGTTAATATCAACTTCTTATTTAATCTTAATGTCTTCCTATTCGTAAATTAAACCCTTATAAGCCATTAATGCTCAACATTGAACAGGGGTGACAAATTTGAATTACAACCTAACTTTTTTCGCATGTTTAGACGTTTTTATGTTTCATCGTTAAATGTAAGCATTCTTTAAACCTGATATAAAAATAAATACTTATTACCCGAGTCTTATTTATGTACAGAGAATGGTTTTAATACTGGGGTTATTTTTATCGTTTTTTGCCATTTCTTATGTTATTTTTGAATACACAAGTGAGTTTCGAAGCTAAATTGTATGTTTCCTATAACGTTTCTAAATCTACTATGTCAAAATTTCATCCCTTTCTGTTGATTATTAAAATAATAAATTGAGGAAATGCCTGAAACAGACAAAAAGGAATCATTTTGACACCAAAAAAAGTTCATTTTTTTAAGTCTTATGTCTGTTTTTGATTTTGCAGAACTGCAAACATTATGAAGATGAATTGTAGAACTGAAATTAGCGTCCATCGTGTTAAATAAATGCCACGTGCACCATTTTTTGTGAAATTATGTATCTTAGATACGATTCTCGAAGTGACTACTTCGTTCTTATTGAATTAGAATTTCATTAATAGCGTCTAAAAGAAACCATGTACATGTTGGTTATAAGTGGTTATATTTGTCATAATCCTGGACAAGATAGTATTGTTGGGAGCAGTAATTGTTATGTAAATAATAATGAAAATTTATTCGGTATTATGGCTGTCAAGCCACATAACTTTGATTTCATTTGATATGAAGTCCAAAAAATAATGTTTTTTGAATGCTTTTTTTATTTGTGTAGGTTGAAAAATGGGCAAATGAATTACGATCGGGGAAAAGTATAAAGCTCTAATTATGGAATCACACCGAAACTCCAGGTGCACCGGAATTACTGTCCTACTTCTCAGTAAAACTTGCAGATAAGTGTTTTTCGTAAAAAAAGACCTATATTACAGGAATACTGAATTTGAGTAAAATAAATTTCATTGCCACTTCATTGTCTAGACATACATCTTTTGCATTGCAAAACAAAAACTACGCAGTGCACAGAAAACACCGCAAAGCACAAAATAAAACGAATACTAGCTATGAGAAATGCTAGAAAATGATTTGTCGATGCTTGGTTGTCACTTTTACGTCACTCGTATGTACTGTATATGTCTACTCTAATGCCTAACTAGTTATGAAACTTAGCATTTTAAAACATGTTGTATGCTAATGTATACTATTTCTATTCATGTCGTTTGTTTATTTTCGTATTACCTGCGCTCTTGCGAAATAGTCTCCAATACAATATTACATTATAATGTAATATTGCATTGCAATATATAATCGATGCAATATGTATATAATGTAATATAATATTGTCATAGCGGTAATAAAAAAACGAAAAAAAACTTAGATTTCTAAAAAACTCTTACATATTTTGTATTTTTAACAATATTCATCATGTAAAAAATTATTTACTTTGAAAATTCATCAATTTCTAATAAGGGTCTAATTGACCCTGAATGACGGTTTTAGTTAAGTTTCAAATACAGCTGTTCTAGTGTTAATAAAACCAAATAATTATATGGTTTAGTAAGAATAAATGAGTGATGATTACCAATTAAATATCACTACAGACTCGTAATAAAGTTTCTACAAATACTGTTTGCGTGCAATTAAGCTAAAAAATAATTTTATATGATTGAGATAGCTTGCTGTAATAAAAATACTTTTATGATTTTATTTTGGCAATAATAGTTAAAAATTCTGAATCATTTTTCGAGAAGTTGTTTCTCGTTTGGTATTGCATAGATTTCGATTTCTTTGTTTATTATTTGTATACTATTTGTATACTATTTATGATACCAAAAGATGTACTAAAAATTTATGATGTTTGATGCCGTAAATTTAAATTTAATTCCCAATTTCATACGATGCTCAACAATGATGAATAGCTAAAAAAGGATTTATAATTGGTGATGAATATTGCAGCTTAAACTGATGAGGAACATAAAAACGAGGAAATATTTACGCAGAAACGGATAGTTAAAAGCTAAAATTCATTGTATATTTCTACTTCTAGAGAAGAACATTTCCCCTTATCCCCCCAAAAAGCAAAAAAGTAAAAACTTAAACAATAAAATACATTGTTTTTTAATGTACTCTCTTAGTAGTTTATAATTTTAGTATTTCAACAAAAACAAAGTCTGTTTTCGACTCCTCACTGCTTGTATGATGAGTTATTTCAGATAACAAAGAACTTTCTAACTTATCATTTAAGCAATGAAACCAAACTCTGCGTTTGGCAACCTACTGTTATTCATTGAAAGATGAGTTATTCTAGATTAAATAATTTTCAAAGAATTGTTTTAGTTTATCGTAGCTATAAAACAAAACTCTGCGTGGAAAACTTCACCGTATTTCTTCGCGTGATGTGTTATTCTAGATTGATCATCTTCAAACAACTGTTTTAGTTTATCATTTAAACTACGATTAAAAAAATCTTCGTTCGATATTTCACTGTATTTCTCCGCATGATGAGTTATTCTAGATTAAATATTTCTCAAAATATTGTTTTGGTTTATCGTTTAAACTACGATAAAAAAAATAACTCTGCTTTCGATATTTCACGGTATTTCTTCGTATTTCTTATCATTCTAGATTAAATATTTCTCAAAGAATTGTTTTAGTTTATCATTCGATCCATGAAACAAAACTCCTTGCTCAACACTTCACTGTATTTTTTCGCCTGATAAGTCTTTTCAGATTAAATCATCATGAAAGAACTATCTTAGTTTTCATTTGAGCCTTGAAACGAAACTCTGGGTTTAATACTTAGTTATATTTTTTCCCATGATGAGTTATTTTAGATTAAATCATTCTCCAAAAAAATTGTTTTATCTTATCATTTGATCCATAAAATAAATCTCCTCTTAACTCACTATATTGTGTTGCATGATTATAGTTTAAGTTATTTCCAAAGAAAGTTTTTTCTTTGAAATGAAAAAAAATACAGTGTATTTCTTTTACCTGATGAGTCTATTTAGACTGAATCTTTTTGAAAGAACTATTTTAGCATGTCACTTGAGTCTTGAAACAAAACTTTGTGGTTTAATACTTCATTGTATTTCTTCCCATGAAGAGTTAGTTATTCTATATTAAATCATTTTCAAAGAGCTACTTCAGTTTCGCGTTTGAGCCATGAAAGAAAGCTCTGCGTTCGAAACTTCAAATAAAGTATGGGAAACTTTATTGAAAAATAATTCTTCAGAATGCCAAACTTTACTGCTCTAAGAATTAAAAGGTTTATTTAGCACTTTTGTGTTCACTTTTGAATGACACAAGCAGCACAACGTCTTTTCGCTGACAAAGAAATCTGAGACGTGAGAAGTCTTTTATTCTAATAAATGCCTGAGGGAAAGCCGGAAATAGACGATGATTGAAAGCAGAAACTTTTCCTGGTTTCTGACTCTTGAAGGAGAGATAAGAATTTAAATTTATTGATGCGTTTTTTTAGAGATATTTTTAGAATAAAATTCATGTCATGTCATGCTTATATTTATTGTTCGACAAGTTTAAAACAGAAAAAATATATATTTTTCAAAAAATTACAAACTTTCAAATTCAGCATTTTTTTTTTTAATTCTCGAAACACATCTCCAAAAAAAAATATATTGTGTCAAAAAAAAAAAAATTCAGAAATTGCGAAAACCTATGTACACACATAAATTTCAAGATATATTCACGATTGAGATAATTAAACACATTATGTCACAGAGCATATTGTAATTTTTCGAAATTCTTTTTCGTTTATTTTTTCTTTCGTTCATTTCGTTCTCGTTCGTTTCGTTTTCGTAGTATGTGTCAGAACATAACTGTTATTTTCATATTTATTATCAAAATAAAATGTTTATTTCATTTAATCTTCTCTCAATAAATCTCATTTCGTTAATACAGGCATCTGAAGAGCAGATTTGTTGGCCACTCTTTCTGGGGCACCATTGTAAGCGGGCCAACGTTGCTCTCACAGTAAGGACAGATAGAACATAGAATGAAAGGACAACCATTCCTTGTTTGGGATTCGAACCCAGAACTTTTCTGATGTAAGGTCAGTTCTCTGACCCCTACACCGATCGATCAGCCTCTCAATAAATATAATTATTTATATATGTTTCGCAATGCTAATGCTCAGAGAGAAAATCAAATTATATAAATAGATATTCTTTATTTAACTTTCAACCATAACAGCAAAATTCTAAAATCATGAAAGATTTGTCGCAATGTTTCAGCTTCATAAAATAGTCATGTTTATTTACCACCGTAAACACATTTAAAGTTCTAAATTTTAAAAAGGGGAATAATACTCTTCGCAACCAATAGCAGTTACTAGCCAAACCTTGAACTCCTAATTCAGGCCTGGCAAATGTTTTATAATTTCCATATACCAATACATTCTATAATTTCGCAGCAGCAAATCATGCTCTGTTGAAGCTCACTTACTCTTTTAGTTGCACTTCCCAATCTTTTTTATAAATTAAATATATTTTATGATAAAGATGAAGTTTACCGAAAAGGACTATAAGGTGTGCTTGAAAATAAAATGCGTTAGAACAAAAGTCACCTTTCAAAGAATAAATATGTAATTTTTAACATATAGTCTGCACCCACGCCAGTGTAATTAATTTTTAAAAACGTCCCTTTGCACTTTGAGAAATGGTGGTTTGTAAATAAACGTTTAAACGAGTAAAAGGCGAAAATAATAAATATTTAAATCAAATGAATCTCTGCTTAGAAAAGCACTCTGATAACCATCAAAACCTAATTAAATACCTGAGGAAACGTGAATGGTTTTCTAACAATAGTCTTTTATCTCCACCCTGTTATTTTTCAAACAGGTTTTGATACTTATAGAAGTGAATCGTTAAATTTGTTACTTTCTTTAAATTTGTTACTTTGTTACTCCTATGACTTTATTCAAGACAACGATTATGACAATGGAGGTTCTAATTGATCATCCTATTTTATTGAAATACAAAATTCTACGTATTTTATGGAAAACTTTTGTATCAAATATTGTTTTGCAAAATCTACGTATCTTATGGAAAAGAGAGTTGTTAAATTTGTTACTTTGAAGACTTTATTTATGACAAAGATTACGAAAATGGAGGTTCTAACGGATCATCCTGCATAACAAAATTGCAAACTTCTGCGTATCTTATGGAAAAAGTTTGTATCAAATATTGTTTGGTAAAATCTACGTATCTTATGGAAAAGTGAATCGTTAAATTTGCTACTTTCATTAAATTTGTTACTTTATTACTCCTAAGACTTTATTTATAACAAATGATTATGAAAATGGATCATCCTGTATAACAAAATTGCCAACTTTTACGATCTTAAAAGAAAATTATTTTTGAAATCAAAGTAATAATCCTACCTCTTCAATTCTTCAAAAAATTATTTCATGTTAACAAAAGAAAATAATCATGTGGTCATAAATTTTTTCATGTATGTGTTTAAATATGCTGTGATCAAAATAGTTTTGAAATAAAAGTATACGCCAAGATTAAACTTATTACGAAAATTCCATAATCAACTCAAAAAATGGAAGTGCATTTTCTCAATTACTTTAAAACTAGTAATCTGACCTGGACTTTTAAAGAAATATATGGTTTTTTTCATCTCTTTTTCAAAGTGTATAAAAATTTTAAGTATCTTCTCGTTCACAGTGTTAACTATGGTATTCCATTTAATTTCTAGGACAAGGTTTGGTACTTTTTAGTTAATGTCATGTAAGCCGCCCTCTCCAGTCAGTTTAGTTTTTGAAATAATTCCTAATTTCTTGAAATTACGATACGTACGATAAATGTAAAAACTGTTTATTTTCTGTTAAATAATCAAAATATTTCTTACCTGTTACGTTGTTTATGCATGTTTCGTGCATTTTACCAGAAAATAGTTCTAAACCTATGATGGCATAAATGATTATTACAAAGATGACGAGGAGAGCAATGTGAAGTAAGGGCACCATGGCACGAAGAATAGAATTTAAAACTACTTGTAAACCTAGAGAAAAATAATCAAAATATCTATGATATATCACGTTAGATATGGTTATTATCTAAAACCATTTTGTTTATTAAATGATCATGTATATGCAAGATTAAAATGTTTTTAATGTATGCAATTGATTAAAAAATATAAATATTATGAAAGAGAATATCATTTATATTTTATGAAACACACTTTTTTATTTTTTGTACAAAAAGTACATTAGATAGGTTTTTAGATGTTAATTACAATAATCTGCTCAAACTAATTTAGGCAGAATTATTTGTGACAGGGATTGTGGTATTTTATGCTTAGGAAAGTTGCCTAAATCATACCACCTTTGATTTCTAAAAAAAATATTAAGGGCAGAATGCCCTAGCAGATAAATAAGAAAGCTTTTTTTCATATGGTGATCCAGGCAGAAGAATTGAGTCGTTGTGTATACGCATTAAGTTTATCAGTTTTATAAGTTTTCAATGTAATTTTTGAACTAATTGTGTAAAGGTAGTATATAACAGATCTAATGTAATGTGCAAAATTATTAAATGCATCAGATAATTGTTATACAACTTATTCTGGTATGTTCTACTTGTTTATTCGGTAACTAACTATTTTTAAGGCCAGTATTAATGCCTTGATTAAAAAGTGACGTAGTAACCTAAATTGTACATTTTGAGGGCTACTAAATCGTACAGGTACGATTTTGGGGCCTATTCCAAGATCCACATCTGCCGCATAAGTTTAATATATCTTAATCAGTTTAATTTATTCCAATAATTTCTTTAACAATAAAAAAAATTCACACGATTTGTAGACGATTGAAATTCACGAAATCAAATAGAACTTTCAATTATTCACTTAATGTCATGCAGATTTGCTACCTGTTCCCGTATAATGAAAGTTCTACTTCTTTTAGATGGTTTTTCGACGAATGTTGGTTAGGAATGTTGTATTAATTCTTTGAAGTTGGTTAGGAATGTTGTATTAATTGCGTTGCAGCTACCAGAACAAGCGACGCATCTGCTCCAACCATTGGACAGGTCACTTTTCAAGCCCTTTAAACTGTATTTAAGCAGTAGAAAAGTGGTTGTGAAGCTATCCTGGTCTGATTATTACACAGAACCAAGAGTCGAATCTAGTGACCGAGTCTTACAATAGGACAACAACAATTCAACAATTGAAAATTCTTATCAAGAATTAAATGTTTAGTTGTGTAACCCTTTGATTCATCAGTTTTTAATGAAACTGATTTTTCACCAGCTGAAATAGTAATCATGGAGACGAATCAATTGGATCCAAGTGATTGCCTCTTCGTGAAGCAAGTAATCATGAGTCTGTTAAGGATTTAACATACAAATATGCTTCAGTGATTTTCTCTGTGCCAAAGGTTTAAATAAAATCAATTGTCATGTTTCCAATACCCAAGAAAAAAAAGTTGCTTCGAAATCACTAAGAACTGCAGTTTTAACAAGCAGCTCTTTTAAAAATAAACTTGAACTAACGATTGAACTTAAACTCCCCAAAGAAAAAGCTAAAGAGCTTGAGAGGAATATAAAATTGAAGAAGTCAGATCAAAAACTCACAAATTCAGTCTTAAAAAATTGTAAAGCAGTAAACTAAATCTAAGAAAATAGCTCTTCGAAGCAAGGAAACGAAGCAAGTTAAATGTATTTAAATAAATAATCTTAAGAAATTGAAGCAGTGAGATACCCTTTTATTTAAAAAAAAAACTTCATTGACTTCAAAATATACAAATAAAATTATCGACATCCTTCAAGAGCTCAAAAATAGGCACCTATTCTCCAGAGCTGACGAATGGTTTGCTTTGTGTATTAGACTCATCTAGTTGAAAATATGGTGCAATGTTTGCAATGTATAACTTGGGTTAGTGAAAAATGTGCCTGCCAAAATGTGAAAAAAAGGTATGCATGTTGTACTTAAAACGTAACTGAACCAAAAGCCAATTCAACAGTGAATTACCTAATGATTTCCTTTGTAAGTGTTCGCTTTTATAATTAATTACGTTTTTAATTTCATGTAAAAATCATAATTTACCTTTCTAGAAGAAAACAATCATGTTTTATGATAACTTTTTTGACTTATAATGCCATTTACTGAACTCGTAGCTCACCAGAAAATGTAGTACAGCATTTAACATTAAAATAATAAACACTTGTTTTGTATTACTTATTCTCTAGTTATTTGTTTAGTTACTCTTGCTCAAATTTTATGGGTCGGTACGATTCAGGAAACAATAAATTTTTGGCACTTTCTGCAAAACTATTTTTACCAAAAAAATAATAAAAATAACTGAATAACTATATTTTCAATCAAAATATTTCAAATGTAATTGCCAGTAATTTGAGACTGATGAAAATTAATATGTGAAAAATGGTACGATTTAGATAACTCTCCTCTAAGTAAAACATTTTTTTATTCGGATTAAGAAACTGTTGTTTTAAGTAAATACTACATCTGTACCGAAATGTTTGCCTGATTAAAAAATTTTATTTTACTTATCAAAATATAAAACCTATACTCTATTTTTAAGATAAGTAATTTTTAGATTAGTAATTTTAAAATATTTGTAAATTATACTTATCCATCTATTTTCCGTTCGCAATTCTGTAAACAATCATTAAAACACAAAAATCGTCATGACTAAGTTATTTTATCTGCTATTATTATACATTTTATGCGCTATTACCAAATTTTTCATTTTTTAATGTACTTATACACAATAAACCACTGATCACCAAACCATCGATTACGAGCTACTAGCAGCTTGTTGGGATATATTCTGTAGATCGAGTTAACACTTTATTGGACTAAACATATTAATATATGTTTATAGACAATTAACCAAGTGTGAATATTGTAAAAATTTTTTTTGTTATTTTGGTTAGTAGCCCACAATAAGATTTAAAAACTGTACAATAATTCATTTTTCATAAATTTGCTGACCATTTCTCTAAACTATGATACGCATTTATAAACTAGGAATTTGAAAGCACGAAGCTAAATAAACTTTTACAAAAATTTACAGAAAAGAGTATTTATTGCCTAATTTCTTTAATTATAAAAATGATCTTAGTCAATTCGATTAGTAGCCAATTAGTAAATAGTAATATATAATTTGTTAATTAGAACTCTGCTAATTCTCATGCATTGTTAACAGTGTTATTAATTTGCGTATGTTTAAATCATTGTGAATAATATTGTAAATCGACAAATATAACGGTAAAAAAATAAAACCCAACTATCATTTCGATGCATAGGAAATAAAAATGTTCTCTTATGATATTTGGCGTATTATTCTTTCAACATAATAGCGGCTTCTGGGTATATCTGAGACCTGGGCTTATGTGTATGAGGATCTTTTTTGTAGGTTCTTTTACATTATTTGAGAATGGAAGCAATATATGATTGGAAACTGATAGCTATGCAATATGTAGATATTTTCCGGAAGGATTTCGAATATCATAAAAATGGAAAATTCATGACATTCTCTTCGATCGGTTCATTAAAATATCTTCAATATATATTTTTGTGTCTGATTTTTATAAAAATATTAATACAAGAATCAATAAAACATAAGTTTGTTATATTCCCAAGTTTTCAATGATTTATAGGAAACAATTTCTGAAATTTGATTGGCAATACATAAATTTGATTATAATTCAAAGAGCATGTTACGCAAAAGAATTATAGTATAAAATTGATTTTTAATGTATGCAAATTCGTGATTAAATCTTATATAAATCTATCAACACAGCTGCTGCTTAATTTTACAAATCCATTAAAAATTCGAAATAAATTAAAAAATTTTACCTATTTTCCCATAAATCTCATGTAATATATAATTGCGTGTTTTTTAAGGCATCGGGTAAAATATAGTCAAATATCAATTGGCATTGGTAATTGACTTTCAATTGGTATTTGTTCTGAAGTAATTTTGAATATTTCTTTCACGTGATTATAAAATGTTAAATTACCGAAAATTTAATTTTAACCACTTAAAAAAGATTTTTAACATGATTAGAATAGCAGAAAATATAAATTTTGTGTTAAAGTGTTCGTATTAAAGTATGTCATAACTGAAATGCGTAATAAATATGTAATAAATTTTGAAGTATGTAATAAATGTTCAAGCGTGTAATGGAATAAGTCTATATTTTATACGAAATGATAGCATTGCCTAAAGACGCATAAAATACTTTAACAATATATTTTTTACGAACAAAAGGGGTAATTGATTATATTAAAAAACACACATATTTTACTTACCATAAATTCAAATTTTTTCAGACGATATAATTAATTTAAAACAAGATTCTTGAAATGAAAACATAATATGCTTTAAGAAAATTGTCGAAGATGTTTTTATAAATGAAAAGAGGCTTATAATACAACCTTAATTATTAAAAGTAAAAATAGGATTTCTTACTTGGGACGCCAGAAACTAATTTAAGAGGTCGTAAAACACGAAATGCACGTAAGGCTTTCACATCAAAACCCTCTTTCATCAAGGCTGAAAGAGCTGTACTTATAATACTAAAAAGGAAGAAAAAGAAAGTAAGTCAAAAATGATATTTTTATGTCCAGATTTTATGCAAACAACATAGATAAAACTAATAGTTTCGTCCTTATAATAGTTAAACGGAAATAATTTACGTAACTAAAAGCGAGAGATATCAACCGTTTAATTTTTAATTAAAATTTTAAGTGAAAGTGTAACTAACTATTTTTGTTATTAACTACGATGCAATTTAAAGAATTATGTAATGCAGTATTGCAAATTTAAAGTCTTAATTTAGAAATTAAGAAAAAGAATTTTTGTTTAATAATTTAAGTTTTAATATGAATTGTAGTCATAGTAAAAAATGTCGAATAATGTTTTTATTTATTAATTTTTATCTGGTAATCGTTTTTCCTTACACACAGACTTACTATATTTTGAACTCCAATAGAAATATTGCACGTTAAGTGATTATACATTCATTTGTCTTCAAATAGAATAACGTTTAAAATATTTAATCTTATGATTAAGTATATAATAATTAAATATATAATAATTAAATATATAATAATTAACTGCATAATAAGTAAATATATAATTATAAAACATATAATAAGTTGTCGGAATACGATAAAATACATGTACATTTACAATATTTACTATTTTTACACATGCTGCGATAATAATAAATAACGTAGAAACATGTACTGCAATATGTAAATTAGTCTTGGGTTATCGTATTAAAATTGGTGCTTAGTAACTATTCGGAAAATTGAATCGGAATTTAACTTGATACAAACTAATCTAACTTGCAATTTAATCACCATTTCTTCCATAATTTGCAAGAGCTGCCAATATGGGACCATTTCATAAATATTTTAATTGATTGAAAACACCCGAAACAGTAGTTTCATATCAATCTCAAACAGGAGTTTCAATCTCACACACTAAGTATTCAAAAACAAAAATTAGGGTTGTTAGTACCTACTAGGTGTTCCAAAAATGAACTACAATTTGAATAATTAATTAAAGGGAATGAATATAAATGATTAAATAATTAAATGTTAACCGCGTTCCAATTTAGAAACCAAATAATTTATTTTCACTAAGTTTCAAAACTAATTATAAAGTTCATTACAAGATCGTGCTCCAAAATAAGACCAAAAAACCATACAAATATCAAATAATACGGAAGTAATAACGTATTTCATCTAATATAAATATAATGAATAAATAATTTAAATTTAATAAAAATAAATTTGAAACTAATTCTAAAATAATTAGAAAGCGTCTCCAAAGCAGAAATCAGCAAATCTTATATTTCTCTAATATTACACTTCCCTTCAATTAATTTCTTAAATCATCGATCATTCTTGGTCACCCGAAAAGTTTGTCATTAAAAAGAGAAGGAAAATAAAACGAAAAAAGTAAAAAATGGAAGAAAGCCACAATATTGTTTTGTAATCATAAATGTCATGTTTACTGATTATAGGTAAAACAAAACATTTGAGCAACTGCGCATTATAGAAAAGAAAAACATTACAGAATAACTAAGCATTAGATTTTTTAAATATAAAATTTATAAAAAAAGAAATAAAAAATTATGATCTCCTCTGATAGAACAATGTTGAAAATTGAATATATTGCACAAGATAAATATCTCAGCTGTTGCTTGTTTAATTTTATGAAATTTTTCTAATTAACGTAGTTTTTTTATTTATTTTATTTTTCTGAATATGTTTATACATAGTGAAATTCTGTGATATTGTTCTGCAAATTGTATTTGATATATTATTCAAGAAAAGCTGGAATTTTAAAAGAAATAAACGAGGTTTTAATTTCCTTTTGTACCGTTCAGCTGATATAAACTATCAGCATTATAAAGTTTTGGTAAAATATTAAGTGAAAATGTGGAAAATAAACTGCAAAAATAAGGCAGTTTAAAATTTTTCATTTTCTTACAAGTAATGTAAGATTAAAATTGCAGATACTATACAATTGAAATTTTTAAAAAAATTTCAAATATGATAGAATTTTTTAAACACAAGTGTTTTTCCATGCACTTTATAAAGTAATATATCATAAAACAATATATTTTTTTTCGAATTCATTCTAAAGTATTTCATGTTTTTATTACATTTTTATTGATTTTTCACGCATTAATAATTTTTTTATAAATATTTAAATACGATGGACTCACGAAAAATAAGCAAACCGCAAATAAAACTCATAACACAATTTTAACTTTTTACTTTTTAAAAAGAAGAAAATTCAACTTAAGTTTTATTTTTTCAGGCAATCAACACTTTCTTTGCTGTAACTTATACCTAAGGAAGTCCAATTTTACTTGCACGCACAGTTTTGAATTTATGAGAAATATTTTTCCTGTTTCATTTTCTTTTGACACATCAACGGAGAAAAAAAAATGGCATGCAATATGGAAATGTTTCTGAAACGGATATTTTAGATATTTTTGGCTGGTTTTCAACAACCAAACCGAGAAAAGATAGAAAAACTTCGCAGAATTAAAAGAAATATATCAACACACGTCTGTATTTGAACGTTTTGCAAATTCCTAGATTTTATAGGTTAGCACGTTGTTTGTTAGACTTGCGTGTTTAAAATATTTAACCTCAAGAAATTTCATTTTTTGTATCTCAATTTTGTTGAATTAAACTAAAATGCTGAAGATTTGAATCATCGTTTATTTCTGTAATTTTCCTTGTTTAAAAAATTAAGAAAAATATAGAGCTATTAGAACGTAAAAGAATAAAAATCTCGGAATAAAAGAAGCTTTAAAATCAAAATAAAAAAAATTACTAAATAAAATTTTTTGTCAGAAACATGTCTAAAAATAGATTAAACTACAGTTTTTGTAATTATTAAAGTATTTTTAGTGCATAAAAACCATGCAACTATTTTAAATTAATTAAGGTTTTAAAAGAATTAAGACAGACCAGGAATACGAATGATTTAGTTTACTTATGTCCTCTTAGAAACCAGCAACCAATTAATTTATTGATGTGATGAATTGTTTTATAATTTACGTATTCTATTTAAAGCTATTTATCTGCAAAGTAATATATTTCTTTGATATTGAAATCTGAAGTGGTAATCACAGCATCGAATTTAATTTGCAGTTTAAGTTTTTGATCCAGCAATATTGACTTTTCGCATTTACATAATAATTGCATTACTACATACTACTATGAACATTCTAAAGGTACATTTTCTTTTTACACCTTTTGGCGTATTTTGAGCAATACCTGTATTGTCTCATGCTACAAAGAACTTTCTAAATGTAGCTTTTCAATTCCCACCTTTTGGTGCATTTACATAATAATTGTATTACCGTATACTAAAAACAATTTTCCAATCGTGCTTTTCATTTTGCACCTTTTGGAGCATTTACTTGTATTCCCTTATACTACAAAACTTTTTGAACATAAATTTTTATTCTATAACTCGCTGTTAGCTTTGCATAATAAATTTTGTTCTGAAATTAATTATTTATTAAGAAACAATCACGATAAATGTATCCCCTTAAGCAAATAATAGTTTAAAGTAAATTCTTCTGTAACAGACAGTTGGAGACTAAAAAGATTTTGGAGGTAAAGACTCTCCAATATCATAGTAAAGTGTAGTTAAAAGCAAACCCCTGCAGTAACAGACAGTTGGAGGCTAAAAAGGTTTTGGAGGTAAACGCTCTTCAATACAGTAGTAAAGACTAGTTAAAAGGAAATCCCTCCTGTAACAGACAGTTGGAGGCTAAAAAGGTTTTGGAGGTAAAGACTCTCCAATATCGTAGTAAAGACTAGTTAAAAGCAAATCCCTCCTGCAACAGTTAGTTGGAGGCTAAAATGGTTTTAGAGGTAAAGACTCTCCAATATCGTAGTAAAGAGTAGTTAAAAGCAAATCCCTCCTGTAACATACAGTTGGAGGCTAAAAAGGTTTTGGAGGTAAACGCTCTTCAATATCTAGACGCTCTTCAAGACTAGTTAAAAGGAAATCTCTCCTGTAACAGACAGTTGGAGGCTAAAATGGTTTTGGAGGTAAAGAGTCTCCAATATCGTAGTAAAGAGTAGTTAAAAGCAAATCCCTCCTGTAACAGACAGTTGGAGGCTAAAAAGGTTTTGGAGGTAAACGCTCTTCAATATCTAGACGCTCTTCAAGACTAGTTAAAAGGAAATCTCTCCTGTAACAAACAGTTGGAGGCTAAAAAGGTTTTGGAGGTAAAGGATCTCCAATATCATGCCCAAGTGCGTGATGGTTGCAGTGAGGTCAATATTTTGCAATGATTACCTTTACTTCTGAGGCAAGCTAGTACCTATGAATATGAAGCTATGTGACCTTGAAATTGCAGAGATTGAACCACAGACCTTAAAAATGACAGCTCACTGCAACTGCATTAACCACTGTCCCATTCTGGTTCAGTGGACAATCCCTCCAATTAAGTAGTTTTCATCGATAGTTATTTTTTGAAAAATGGAAGCTTTTTGATACCAAAACTAAAATTAAGAAAATAAATTTGGGTAACGTATTTATATTTTTGATAAAATAATTTAAGTAATCTAAATAGTTTCAACTTTCAGAATTCTTTTTTTTTATTTTTCTTAATTAAAAATAATATAGGATTCTTTACAATGTTACAATACTTTATATGAGAAATTCGCATATTTCATACATTTTCCATAGATTAAACCGGCTAACATTTTTTTTTTTGTTTTCTGTTACATGAGATTATTTTTAACAGATCTTAAATACTTTCGCATCGCTAATTTCACATCTGCAATCAATTTCTCTTTCCAAGCTACAGTTCTTTTAAAACACATTTTTAGTATATTTTTATTCAAAATGTACAATTTTATAAACATTATGCATAATATAGAGTTAAGGCTCATCATCCGGATTGAAATTGCAAAGAAATCCATGTCTGGAAGTGCTGTCATACGCCACTAGGGACGCTTCTCTATTACGAACAGTTTCTTCTTGTGCTTTTGAACACATCATAATAGGTAAGCGCTCCGAGCCACATACGAAGATATTTCTAGGCATGGATGCCTATGCATTTTAAAACCTGATGAAAAGCCCTAACTCCCATTAGAAGTTTATCGCAACATTTATGCTATCTCTGTTATATTTAACGTTCTTAAACTTGCACAGTTCGACAAAAAATTGACTAAAAATGTCATTTAAAAAATCTGTAGCATCAGGAGCAAAGCTTATATCAAATTTGAAATTCAACAACTGAATTAAGTAAGGTCAAGTATTTGTATAAATAAAACAAAATTTTATTTTTATCAGTGTTATTATATCTGTAGCCCAGCTAAATGCATTGTATTTCGTGAAAAAAGTACTTAATTTTTCGTGTAAAAAAATACATAGTTTTTTTTAAATAATACTAAATTATTAACATGATCATACTAATGGCAACATTCTTTTATGAATGCAAAAAAAAGAAAAGAAAAACTTTTTTTCTAATGCTTGCAATAATTTCAATAATTGTTCTCGTAATGGCTACAGACATTTCCACACATTATTTTATTCCTTGTAATAAAATGCTTTTGTGAATGCATCTATATGACGGATGAAGTATTTTCAAAATAGAATTCACAAGTCACTTTAACACATAGCTTTACAACAAAGGATCAAATTTAAATCTGAAACGTTTTCAAACTTATCATTTTTATTATTATTGCAAAAAGAAGCAAAAACAGATTCAGCCCTGCAGCAACACAAATTAATTCCAGGCCTAAGTAAATATTGAACCAGTTTCCAATTAATTTTGTTAGGCAAACAACGAAAAATTACACTTCCAAAACACAACATTTATTCAAGTTTCAGCATAACTCATCAAACATTCCATCGATGATTCTCCAAACAATGGTCACGTTTTTCGAATCTAATACCCAAGAGTCTGAGCAATATTTTATTCCAAAAAATATTCGAATGGGATGTTTTTGAGAAGAATAAGGAGAGAAAAAAAAAGAAATATCGATGAACAAATGTTCTTTTGTGAAAACAGAGATTAGAGAAAATAAAATCGATAGAATGTATCTCCAAAACTTCCCATTCGATTAAAAGATCCTAAAGTTGAGTCAAGGGAAAGTCTATTGATAAGAACTTTAAGGATGATCGTCGTTCTAGAAGATCATATATCTAGCTGACAAAGTTTCTTGATCATTTCTGATAATCGATGACTTTATGATTCCGCAGGGTTTTTATCGTACTCGACAACGACTTGCTGGGTCTTATCTGAAAATAAGAAGCGAAAAGCAATTTTGATTCTTCTTATTTCCTTTTATTTACTTATTTTTTTTTAAGAAAAGAGATTAATAGGGGATGCTTTTTGTTTTTGAAAAGATTTTGTTTTCAGATTTTGAATTAGAGTGCTTTAAAACGTTGCAGTTTCGAGTTTTCAATTAATAGACAGTAATTAATGTCGCTTAACTTAATTAAAGGATGTCCACCGAAGTTCTAAATTGGGTAGATCGTAAAATTAATAACACTTAATTTAGAAAAACAACATCAGCAATAGTATACAATTAACAAGCAGACAAAACATAACATCTTACATCCAAATCTCATACGTAAAAGCCAATTAATATAAAGGTATTTGGGGGAGGTTATCCAATGGATGCGCGCATGCGCTATCATCAAAGTTTCAGTTCGTATTTCTAAAGTTTCAGTTCGGATTTTAACTTACCGCAATTAAAATATTCAAAATAATCAATTATTACTATTTTACTTAAATCTGAATTATGTTGAATTTAAGAATTATTATTACGAAATATTTCAGTAAATAATTTTAAAGATCGTAAGATAGAGTCAAGAGAAAGTCTACTGTTAAGAACAATAAGGATAATTATCATTCTAAAAGATCTGATGGAGTGCTATCATTTCTGATAATAAAGCTCTGTGGAATTATCTGATAGCTTGAGATTCCTGAGGGATTTCATAATCTTGGAAACGATCTGCTTGGTCTTATATGAAAATTAGAATTTATTCATCTTATTTTTTCCACGTTAATAAAGATTAATTTTAGATTCTTCTGATTTGAGTTTCAGATTTTAAATGAAAACAGACCAATTTTAATTGTCGCAGTTTACTGTATTAGTGAGCACTGATTAAAAATTTTAAGCATTTAATTTCTTTTAATTATTGAAAATCGTTTTAGCAATTGATGGGTGTATTTTAGAATTAATTATTGTATCAAATTTTTTTTTCTTCTAAAATTTGAATTAAGATTAATTTAAGAAGAAATATGTTATAGAATATCTTAATAAATGCTTTTTATGATCCTAAAATAGAGTCCAGAAAAAATCTACAGATAAGAACTAACTGGATTATTATCGTTCTAAAAAATCAGCTAACTAGCAGACGGAGTTCTATGGTCATTTTTGGCAATAAAGCTCTGCAGAATCATCTAATATCTTATGATTCCATAGAACTCTCATCGATTCTGAAATTATCTGCTTAGCCTTATCTGAAAGCGAAACAGCATTTTAATTCTTCGTATTTTTTCCTTGGAATGAAAATGAAAATTAAATTCATTGGTTTTCTATTTTAAATTTCACATTTTGAGTAAAGACTTGAATGAAAATGTCTACTGTAATTAATTAATATTGTACTATATTAATTAATTACAGTAAAAAATCATAAACATTTAATTTATATTAATTATTGGATTGAGCTTCAACCGCTGATTGATATGTTTTAAAGGGATATTTTTATATAAGCAATCGGAAAGTAATTTTAATTAGACATTGTTGCTTTTTGAGTAAGAAAACTAAAATGATCACATGCTTATAATTTTTAAAAGTTTATTTGGGTAGTATTTTTAAGTCTGCTTTGCTAGTGAGAAAGAGAAAACTTATTTAAAATTGTGAGTTTTAAAAAAATACTCGCATTAGGTATTTTCTATTTGAATCAATTTATAATAAGTACGTTATTACTCAAATTTATTCTTTTGAAAGAAAATAACTATTACTCTATAATTTTTTCTTCGCTTCTAAATAAATGATATTATTAAGTATTTTTATTAATAAGTGAATAATTATTTTTTAATTTGAGAGAAATCACTTCTATCTAATTGAAGCCATCGATTAAAAATATTTTTTTATCACCTCAAATTTAACTAACAAAAATAATATAAGTTATATATTGCGATAAGAATTGTATCTTTCCTAATTTAATCATATGAATTTATTATCTAAATATGTAGAACTCTACATGCTACACACATTTAAAGAGTTATTCTTTACTTAACATTTGATTAAATTAACTTCACTTTCTAATTCACGTTAAATATTTTTAATTAGTAATGACTGCATTTATATACCCTGAAGTGAATTCAAACTCTCGTGAAATTAACGTGAATAATTAAAATTAAAATTATTCAATTTAAAACAAAATTTTAGTTTAAGTTAAATTGTACTCTCTTTTCAATAATTTCACCAAAACTAATTCATCTGAATGCATTTCAATTACACGATGGCTCTCATTTGGCGGAATCAAAATCTTGCCAAATGCAATGGACAGGAAATGAGAAGTCTTAGAAAATGAGTTTTATTTAATTGAAATAGCTGTAATACTAACTTAATACTTACGAAGCCTTAATTAGTTTTCACTCGAAAGATCTTAAGGCGACAAAAACTAATGAAATGACAAACTAATTAAGATTATTCTTGTCTCACAGACGGTGAAATATTTTTAAAGATTTTAATTTAAAAGCTTATTTTGAAAAGTCATATCATTGTTCAGCAGAAATGTAATCAAAACCGCAGCGAAAACTTCGCAGTACGACAAGTATTTTAAAGAATTTAATGAGTTAATTAAGTTTTTCAGCGTATTTTAATTCCCATTGTTTGAAAAGTTTATACTTTTCTTAATCTTTTTTAACTGTTAATATGAACAAGAAGGTTATTCGCATTAATTACTAATTTCCCTACCATCAAAAATGCTTATCATTTTAGTGACATAATTTATTATTTTCCCAAACAAAATCGATTAGATATAATGCTCCTCAATCCATTTCTGCAATTTTCAACTGTTAATTACAAAAAGCAAGCTTCAATTGAAGTACAATGTAGTACATAGAATTTAGTATATTAATTGACTATATCTGAGAATTTGATCTTGAATATTATCCGAACTCCCAATAGTATTTAAAAATGTTACTTTCCCTGTAATTTGAAATAGTATTCTCTCTGTTGTTTTCGTCTAATTAAATTTGACTTATTTCTGAGTGCGAATTCTAAATAAAATTTTTTTCAATATATATTTACAAATTCTTGTATTTCTCCAAATGATATTTAGTACTGTTCTCGAAGCATGTTTTAATAATTACAACCCATTTTCAAAATATTTACATACTTTAGAGTGGTATAAAAAACTTTTCCAGTAGTATATTTTCGAGTAAAGATGTGCAGTACTTTAAAAAAAAAGTGCTTTAAAATAACTTTTGATCTAATGATGAAATCTTCACGTTTTATGATACATTTTGAGAGGGTGACCTCAAATATGCTAAATTATAAGTGCATATGATGTTTCGAGTTACGAAATCAGTCACAAAAACGTACTTTTAAACTTCATTAGCGTCAAATAAAAATATCTGAAGTTCCATTACCATGAATATTTTTACTCTAAAATTTCTTGAGATTATTCATTTCTTATGCAATGCACATTTTTTCTAATGCTTTGCTGAATATTGTCTTATATTTGATATTTTTCAAGCGGTATAGGAAGTTATAATCCTTCAATATATTCCTAAACATCTGCTATCGGTTTATTAGAAGTTTGGGAGTATCCTTAATTGACATTTCCAAAAGTCATTGAAAAAAAATGTTTTCACGTTATACAACAACAACAAAAATAAACAAGCATCTCCAAACTTATATCCTCTTAAGAAATAAGCAACAAAAGCAACCCTATTGTTCTTAATCCGAAAAGAAATTGCTTGGAAAATTCAATTCTCTGCTAGAGAACCTAAATTTCACTTCGTGTAAATCCTTTAATGTGGAAAACAAACAGTGCTTATAATGGAATACACGGGCTAATATTTTAACTCACAAGCTGGCAATTTCTGAAATCCTTTGTCAACTGAAAATTCTTTTATGGTAGCCATCAAGGATGTATCCTTCCGTTCTTGTAGCTGAATAATGTAATAAGCTTTTCTGCTTTTTAGAAAATTATTATTTGAATAAAAAATACTTAGGATAATGTTTTGGAAATACAAAAAAAAAGTTTCACTTGAAACTAGAAATAATTTAGCTTTCCAAGATGACGAATTTTATATAAATGTTAAAAGCATCTTTTGTTTTAAACATTTAAGTATCAAAGGGTAATTTACCCTTCCAACTTTTAAATAACCTTCACACTTCTTATTACTTGTCTGAAAATGTATAAGCGCAATTTTGAATTTCGCATTTTACTATTTTTAAAACCACATTGAGGAAGGTCAAAACTACCACATTATTAACCGTGTTTCTAGCTCCGTGGGAAAACTACGATAATGAGGAAGCTTTGATAATGACTTTGGCAAAACTCGTTTAGATTTAAATTTCAGTTATGTATTTTTTTTAAAAATATGTGGTAATAAAAACTATTATTTTGAAACCAGAGTTTTTGGTAAAACGTTACCATAATTTGTTTTTTAACAGTATATAATGGTTTTTTAAACAAGAATTATGTTTTTTTACAAGAAATGTCATTACTATATAGTGCTCTCATTTCACCAGAATTCTTTTCTCCGTACAATACAGTTCAAAATGTCTTCATTAATAAATGACAACTATTTTCCAAACATGCAATTGCAAACACATATATTTCATGCTACTGTGAAAACATTTCACATCGATAGATGAATTTTTTATTTTTTAATACGATAAGCTGGTGAGAACGGTATTGCACTACTTTATATTCAATTTAATCGATTCGAAGTTCGTTTGATTGAAAATTCAGTTCAAAACATTTGAAAAATTAAAAAAATCGTTTGCATAAAAATTAAAATTCTTTAGTTTGAAATTATTTGATAAATATCTTTTTTGTAATACATTTTTTTCGAACAGTGAAAGTTGTACTCTTAAGTGTGAATAATCGGTGACAGCAAATGTTTTTAAGAGCAAATCTTGCAATAGAATTTTTAAAATGCTGAGTTTTATATTAAAGTTAGAAATCTTCTGGAATATGTAAGATAAAAATGCTAATTAAAAATCTCGCTTTGCCTCGAAACTAAAATTGAACAACCCAAAGTCCTCTATGTTAGCTAAATACACCTTACCCAACGTTTGAATGCAAGATAAAATTCGAAATCAAGAAATGAAACAAAGATTACCGATATAAATAATAACTATTAATTTCTATTAAGGAAACTTTACAGACAATTTTTGTAATGCATCTATGTTTAGCTTATTTGATTATGCAATTTTTAATAAAAATGTCCTTTGATTCCTATAAAGTGAAAATTCTTATCAAAATACAAGAATTGTGTTAGGTACAAGATTGTGTTATGATGAAAGAACTAAATAAAATGATAAAAATCGTTACATCATTATAAACCACTAAAAGAATATTTCTAAAAAATTAGGCTTAATGAAAAATCCTTAATGATTTTTATCCTAACATTGATGCATAAATCCCATAACCCCCATAATGCCATAAATTCCACTACATATGATTCTTATGCATAAATGTCCAAAAACAAGTTGCTTACAAACATTTCTAAAAACGTAAAGATGTTTAATGAATAATATTAAAAATAACTGTGTTTTATAAGGTATATATATAAAAATAAACTGCTTCAAATTCGCTTTGTATAAAATTAATATATCTCTCATCGCTATCGTCACAGATCAATACATGGACATTAAATATTTAAATTTATACTCACCCTATAATAACGATGATGAAATCTAGAAAGTTCCAACCATTGCGTAAGTAGGCACCAGGGTGGAACAAAAATCCATAAGCAATAATTTTCATTATACATTCGATCATAAAAATGACTAAAAACAAATATTCTGTTTTTTCCTGGAAGAAAAATTTTCATAATTACTCCATTAGGTATTTATTATAAAATTTAATAAGCGTTATTGAGGAATGTAATGGCAATTAAATAAATTCATACCTATTTATGAAACCTATGTTTCATCAATATGTTTTAAAATAATTAAATAATTCTGAACGGATTCGCACATTTTTTTCATTCTCCTTAAATTATTATTTCAAAAGCTTTTAATAATTTTGCTTTTTCAGCTTATAGCACTGTTTTTAAAAGACAGAAATAGAATGAAACTAAAGTTTGTTAAAATGCTTTAAAAATACTTTATGAACAAAAAATAACATTTTCAAACTGTTTATTACACAACTGTGCAGTAATTAACATTTAATTCTTAGAAACCTTTAAAATGTAACTGAACTGCACTGAAACGAAATCCTGATAATATTACGGTATGAAAAACCGGCACTTCGAATACATTGTCTGTAAATCCATTTTCTCGTTAAATACAAATCGACAATAAAATATTATACCTTTCTTTATACAGTAATATTTATGTAATTAAATTGATTCAGTGGTTTTACGGTAATTATTGTAGTAAAAATTACTGTACATCATTTTTTTTGTTCCGTGACATGTTCCGATAAAAACAGATTTTACGGTAAAAAGTACCGGCACCCTGAGTGCCTGTACTCTATCCTGAAATTTTATCCGAAAATTGCTTACAGTGAGCGTATACACTGCATTAAATTTGTTCCTATATATTTTTAAGTTTAAATGAATTTCAACTTTCAAACATAATGAATAATGAATAAAGATTAAAATCTCTCCTCATTATTACTTTAATTTTTTGATAAATAATATTTAAATAAAAAAAGGTAATACTACGAACATATTAAAGTGCTTATTTAAAACAAACTACTTTCGAATATTTTATTATTAAACTTCTGAGCTTATTCAAGGTTTTAAATTAAAACACTAATTTGAAATTTCCTCTTTAAATCAATAATATTTTAGCAAAGGCTGTTTTAAAATAAAAACAAAAAATTCGAACGTCTGACAAATAAATTACTTTTAATTATTCTCAGGAAGAAAGAAAAATATGGAGAAGCAATTTTCTTTTTCGGATATATTTTTTATTTCGTGCAATAATTTTTAACAACGGCTCATGTTTCATATTTTGTTTAACGTGGGTTTAAAATGTTTGGAGTTTAATTTTGATTTTTACTCGAGAGAAAATGAATAGACTTCAAAATTCATAAATAAATTATTTTTAACTAGATCTTTTTCTTATCTTTTCTGATTTTATTCTTTCAAGTGCATAAACTTCTTTCATTTTTAAAATGAAATTGAAAAAAAAATTCTTAATATTTCGTTATTGAACTTTTGTTTTTCCTAACTTTCGCTTAAGTCATTAAATTAGATGTGTTTGTTTAACGTGCAAGCAGAACGTGAAATGTATTTTATATATATGCTATTTGAAAAGTGAGTTAAAAGTGTAAGTATTAATTAATTATTGGTAAATATTAATATGAGTCAAATTATAGCCATTCTTAGGTGTCCGACATGTTTAGACATGATTTTATTTCTTAAAAAGTGGTTCAATTAAAATTTTAATTTCATATTTGGTAATCCAGCCTCTTAAAATTATAATTGTAAATTAAAGTTCAAAAATTTATGAAATATTTTTAAAAAAGGGGCAAATTGGAGCTTAAAAATTATTAGCAGCTCTAAAACAGATTGTAATGCATAAATTACAAAATAAAAAATTTTCTAGTTCAATTATATGTGTATATCAGTATATTGAAAGTAAATTTTAAAAAATTGAAGAAGAAAACTATAGAATGAAATTAAATACAGTGTTTAATATCGAATTTTTTTTAAAAAAATTATAAGTATTCTTACTTAAAGGTTATAAAAAATAGCAAACTCTAACTTAGCCTTTAGCTTTTATTTCAAAACATCGCTAACATTATGCAAAATTTTCATTCAAAAGCTCAAATAATTTAATAACAAACTTTTTCTTGTAATGTGTGTTAGCTTAGAGAAATTTTCTCAAAATCAACATTCTTCAGAAAATACATTTGAAGTCCGAGAAAATTCAAAAATGTTAGAAAATTCTGACAACAAAAAAATTAGTATTTCAAAAATTAATTTTCAAAAAGAAATTTTATTTGTCTTAAATTTAAAATTTATTCGAATAAAAAATAGCTAAATACTCTGAGTAAAACAACGAAAAAAAGCCCTTTGGTATAGTTTTCGTGAGTTGATTTCTGATTTCAGTTTCGTCTGTCAATACACGAAAAAGTAACTGTATCTTAATCTTTAAAAATTGACGATAAAAATCGGGAAAGATAATGATTGAAAAATTAAATATGAATAATAAAAATTTTAAAAAAAATCTAAATTTTAAATTTTACTGATTAGGTGAGCTGGGTTCAAACCCCAGCGATGTCTGATTGATGCGAATTTCGCACCCGGCTTTTACCGACCACAGTCCTATAAAATATCCTCAATGGAAGACGGATCATGCGTTAGAGTCTCCTTGCTATCTGGCTATTCAGGAGAGGTTTTCGTAGTTTTCCGCTCCATGCAACGGAAATACAGTAACGAAAAGTAACGTTACCATGTAACAAAGCGCTCCACGAAGGCAAATTTAATCCAATACTTGATCCAGGAGTTCCCCTGACTTCTGGATAGGGTTCAAAATTACAAGTCTACGGAGTTGAACGTTAGTAGTCGTAAACCAAAAATTGCGTAACTGCTCAACGACGTTTAAAAAATGAAAATCAGCACATAAATTTAAAAATAGAATTGGATATCCAGTAGTTAAAATTAAATAAAAAGTTAATTGTTACTTTTATTGAGAAAAGAATTAAGAATTAAATATTTGGAGAGAGAAAAATTGTTTTATCTAAGCCGGTATTTTATTTACTATGAAATGGATATTAGCTTCTGAATTCCTATATATAATGTGCTGTATTCAAATAGCAACTTTTTTTTAAAGTTTCTTTGCTTTTTGAATAATGATTATAACATTCATTATTTCAAAAATATGTTAGAGAAATTTAGTATATGTAACGCTAAAAAACCGTGAATTATTTTGAAAACTTTCTATGATGGCAAGAAAAAAATTCCTTCTGTTTAAAACCTGTCACGAGTAAATCTTTGCAAGTTTAAGTTACCAAGTTTAAGTTAAGTAAGTTTAAGAAAGTTAAGTTTATATTTATGTCTTTTTAATGTATAATATCTCAAAAATTAAATTTGCAAATGTTTTAAGTTAGTAAGTGCATAAAAGTTCATTTATATTTTTTTATGCAAAACTTTTTTATAACGTTAAAATTTTAACGAACTTTAATGTTCCTATCGATTGCTGAAAAATATATTGGAACTAATACTTCACTCGACCAGACAGCAATGTTTGACGCATAGATACGTATTCAAATTGATATTAAGTCACAATTTGTTCTGTTTCTATATCAAACATGAGTAAGTTCTTCTGTATAAAATATATTGACTGGGGTACAAATTCATTTTATTCAGAGTAAAAAATTACATCGGAAACATTATGTCACTTTCCCTGTTTTTCCTCGTTTGTCCTCTTAACCTCCTTTAATTCCAGATAGAGAACAAAGCACACTTCGGGAAAGAATAACTTCAGATATTCATATTGAGCTTAAATCACATTTTCAAAACAATTTGCATCTTTCCCTTAAGTACTTTTGTATTCAATTATTTAGACATGTTCCTAAATGTTTAGGGCCATATTGGACAAACGTTAAATCAGTAACCATATATCTGTGAATTGATTCAGTTTTGGTTATACTTAAGGCTTTTTTTTTTCAACAAATTTCATACTTTCCTAGTTCGGCAAAAGCGATTAATGACTTTGAAATTTGGGCCAAATTGTAGTTTCTTGCTATTATGAGGTCAATGTTAAGGTCAGGGTAAATGTACACCACACATATGTTCATTTTTTGGTACTATTCATTAATATGCATTCACAGAAATATATAGTTTTGTAGTTCACTGTTGGAGGAAGTAGATTTTGTCAGTTAAAGTTTAAGAATTTTAAAGAAGAATTTAAGTATTTTTAAGATTTTCTAATGAATTCGTCCTTTGAAACAAAGGTCCTCTGAAACTAATTATGTCTTAATAGATAATATTAAAGTAGTAAAAAATATATGGTAGCATAGAAGTTGAAAATAAATAGTTTAAAAGTTGCAATTGGTCAGTTTCATGGCTCACTCATTTCACAAAAAATAGTTTCGCATGGAAATAGATGTATTTTTTTCAAAATTCTAGAGTATCCTATCTAATTTTGACTCCACAATAAGTTGAGAAAAAATCTTTTCGCAAAAATGAAAACAAAAAGTGCCTAATAGTTTTCTTTAATTAGCATATTCAGAAAATTTCAACAAAATCAAAATTATAAAAAATCCAACAATGTCTGATGATTAAAAAAAAAATTTATTTATGCTTTTTCAGGAGAACTAACCATTTTTAATTTCTTTTAAAAAAATTTAGATAAAATACAATTTCAAGAGCAAAAGGAATTAATAATTTAAAAAATAATAGTTAACTTTTTAAAATTTTTGTTGTTATTTATAAGTGATTATTATCAAACATCGATCTGATTAGTATATTTCATTTAAATTTATGTAATATTCTATCAGAATTGCCACCTTTTTATTTTTAATATATGCGATATTTACTTTAATGCTAAGTGTTATAAATAAACTATTTAAAAAATGTTAATATAATAGGAATTTATGATAAAAAAGTTGGTGTACAAACAGAATAAAATATTTTTAAAGGCTATAAAATTAACTTACGAAAACCAAACTCAATATAAAAACAATATTTGTGCTCATAAGAGTTTGCAAATATTTATAATACAAAGTAAAAGAAATTACAAAATAAAAAAAATTATAGTTCACATAAAATAAAGTCTATTTTAACACTTAAAAGTCTAACTTTCAACAATCGACAATCCTAAAAACTTGTCTTTTCTATCCAATTTTCTCTGAAAACATAACATTTAATTCATTCTATTTATTTAATTCATGCTCTCGTTCCTCAGCCACAATTCTATTCCACAGCATCTAAATAAATTATAGAACAACATTTATTTCAAGTTCGTTAATTAAACTAAGCTCTAGAGAGATTTGAATCGGGTGACTTTAATCATGAGTTCCGTGTCCTTTTTTACATCTACAATGAACAGAAGAGCATATTTTAGTTTGATTCGTTTTTTTTATATTTAATTTAAGTTAGAACATCTGCAAAAAATGAATTAACCACTAATTTCTAATTCAAGTTGTTTTTTGATCAAACTAACTTTAGGGGATTATTTTATTCATTTTAATCAAAAAGGAAATCGTTTTTTGCTACCAGAATATGCAATATCATAGTTTATAACGCATAACTATATTTTGTAATGGAACAATAAAATATTTCACACACTGTAAACTATTCCGAACCGATTATTCCGTAACATATTAGGGAAAAAACATCTGATATACTGTAATTTTCATAGTAATACTTTCTATGAAAAGACTGAACATTACTGTGAAAATAAAGGTGTAAAATTTAACAGTAAAAAACGAATTTACAGATGCAGCACTCTGGGTGTCAGTACTTTTTACTGTAATTTGATCCTGATTATTTTACATTGTAATAGGTAAACATGGAAAAGTTTATACTTACTAAATAATGATTTAATTTATTAGAATCCATATTTGCGTGGGGTGTGTAGATAGCTAAGGCTACGCAGTTGCAAAATATGGTGAAAAGGATAAGATATTCAAATGGCGTAAGAAAAAGAAATTAAGGACAAATCATTTTATACATATATATAAAATATTTTCAATGATTTTATTAATCAAAATACAATTTAAATATTTTTAGCAATAAAAATTCATATGTTCTATAATGATTATAATTTGCATATACTACAATGACATTTTGAATACACCATTTTACTATAATAACTAGACTATTAGAATAATATATATATATATATATATATATATATATATGTGTGTGTGGGGGGGGTATGTGTGCAATACAAAAATTATAAATACTTTTGTATTAATGAAACCATTAAAACTCTTTCGTTTTCACAAATTGTCTTTGGTAAGGAATAAATGTAGAAATATTCTATTTTGGGAATTCAAGGCTGAAAACATACCATTGAATTATAATTAGATTTATATTTCAAAGGAGGAGTTATTTTTAGAATCTGTCCCTCCTTCACTTCCATATTAGGAAGCAGTAAATGATTTACCTTATTGCGTAAGGATGCAAGACTGAGCCTTTTTACCTCATTTTGTGTTAGTATTTAATGCGGGAGCGATTGTTTTCGCATGTCTTTTGCTGTACGATATTGCCAATCTAACCATCGCCGCTACTGTCTTGATATTAGTCCACCCCCCTCTAGCTGGGAGAGTGGGTGAGATTTTACCATACTATTTACACCATACTTACACCATACTCACAGTTCGCAGTTTGATTACCATCTCATTTATAGTTATTTAACTTTTTTTAATATGGTAAAATAACAGTTAAATAAATTGTTATTTAACCATTTTCCCATACATTTTTAAACAATGAATGTAGAAGAATGAAAAGAAATTAATTGGAGAATTTTTCAAAATATTAATAGTATTTTATTAAACGTCAAGCTCTCTTTTTATTATATTTGTAGGTTTATAAATCCGTAAAAATTGAGATACTGCAGATATGAATATCATCATTTGATTATTCTTAAACCTGCCAATTTAGGTGAAATTTAAAAAGGGAGGAAAGAATTAAAATTAGAGAGTAATCAATGAATCTTATACTCACTGTACTATCGAATATGAGTTTCATTAAATTTCTGAATGGGTGAATAAGTTGGGGATAAAATAAAAGGAATTTTCTACAGCAATGATTAAAATTCAGTGTTAGTTGATTATAAAGAGGCGTTTCGTTTTTTCCCGGAGTACTTGATACTGTTTTTAACATTAGCATCGTCATTTGGTTCATTTGGATGTTTTTTTTCCTCCATTTTTCATGTTGTTTTTGCGTATGCTGATGAACAGGTAAAAATTGCATGCTATTGCCCTTGATGATTTTCATTATTATATTCATCTTTCGCAGCGAAAAATAAAAACAACGCTGATTAAATAGGTAATAAAGCAAATGAAGGCAATAATTCCAAATAGTATTCTTTCGAATATGTGTGTGTTTGCAGACGATAGTTTAAAACATAAAAGCCAAACACTGCATCCTACTACAGTATTAAGAAATATGAAGTAAGCGTAGCAAACTAGATGCTGAAAAAATATAGTACCAAGATGTGATAATTGTAAGTGGCTATCATGTTTCTTACAACGTCTGTGGTATTGGTGTCTGCAATGTTTGGAGAGATTTTACGAAATACTTTGTTACCCCCAATTACGTAATGCAAATTCATTCTTGTGCTTTTTAAAGAACCATGAATTAATGTTTTGCGTCTTAGATAGAACCTAATTAAAAGAGTTAAGTCTCTAAAATGACATGAGCGTGCCTTTTAACACCATAAGGAAAAGAATAAAACTTTTGATTGCTATAACGGATACCAGAAACATATTCGTTAGATTTTCTATTGACGCTTCCACGTTACGCAGTCATATTGTTACGCTTACGCTAATGCCTAATTGATGACGATCTTCAAATTTTAAATTTTTTGAGTGTTAACGTTTATAATTTGTATTTGTATATTTTATTAATTTCCTTATGACTCGCTTCTACACTGAGTGGCCAAATTATTATGACCACTCCTTCAGTCGTCTGCTTCCAAACCCTTTTCGGCGCAATGTGCGTCGAACAGTCCATTCAGAGACGTTCACAGTTGCTCCTTGATTAAGATCACTTGCAATTTATCGCACTGTTACTCTCCTGTTGCGCTGCACAACCCTGGCCAGCCTTCTCTCTGATCAAGCATTCAGTACCCTGTGACGACCACAAGTCAGACGTTGAGACCCGGTTTTTTGCTTGATTGTCCATTCTTTGTACACATTAGCAGCTGCTGCTCTAGAACACTTCATAAGTGCAGCCGTTTTGCTGATGCTCTATCCGACACATCTCGCACCCACAATAATTCCACTTTGAAATTCAGTTAAATCACTTTTCTTTCCCATACCTGAGCAAGCAACACAGTATAACTGATGACTCACTTATCCAGCATTCCCGCGTTATAGTTATCTTGCCCTCTAGCGGCAGCGCTGTGACGCAATAACTCATTTGCATAAAACTCTGAGGTAGTCATAATAATTTGGCCACTCCGTGTATATAATATGATCAATAACATGCTCCTATTATTGAACCTTTTCAAAACCTCTCTTTCGAAATAGCAAGAATACGTACAGGGTATTTCTAAAAATTAAGATATTTACCAGACAAGACAACCAGATACTACCCCATAAGTGAACATTCATTGTCTATAAACTCAATTAATGCAACAAAAAAAAACATTTTCAAATGTCAGACCATTCTAGCTGCACTTTCTAAAATCGGTTCACTACCAGAAGACATCCTATACAGTATTCAGGGACCAGACCTTGCAACCCACCCAATTTTTGGAAATATTTAGTATTGAAATAGACAGCACAGCAACAACAAGAACAGTTCCTGCAGTTTTAACAGCATTGAGTTACATAAACTTCCAATACTTCCAGTACCAATAATATGTCAGGGACATATCTCAGCAGCTAGGACGGACATTGATAGAAGATGTTATTGAACTATTAGACGAAATCGACTTAATATTGGGATGGTACCGGGAAATTACTGTTGCACACATTGAACTTTTGTAATATGTACTAGAAATTTGGTGAGTGAGCGTATCTTTCCATGCACCACCTTGTTAGTCATATACTTAAAAAAAAATTTGAAACGAGATAAATCAAGATCTGTATTCTGAATCTGTCATTTAAATCATATTAAACACTTCACAATTGGACACTGACGAAACTTTTTATAATTACATATTTAAGAATTATATGGAAAATTTTTGAAACCTTATCTTTATCAAGAATTTTGAAAAAGTCTTTCCTCTACAATTCAGTAGACAATACTGACCATCATCGGTTATTGTATTCGAAACTAGATTAATATTTGAATTTTACAAAATTTATTGACTGATTTTTTTTATTTATGAATTTCTTTTAGAATTATTTTTTCTAATACATGCATTCTAATTTTTTAATGAAAATATTACACGTTACGCATCTACATGTTATAATTTTGAAAATAAGTTTAGTAAACAAAAAATTAATTTTATATATATATAAAAAGGATATTTCCACTCTACGACGCTAATACATAATCTCCTCACTGGATTTTCAAGCGTTAGGCAAAATAGGGCCTTGCTTGGCCTTTCTAGGACTTTAGGACCTTTTCTATGCGTTCTTTTCCGCTCTTTCGTTGGTGGTATGACAGGTGGCACCTGATCAGGGATTCCCATCACTTGAACCTCCTCCTCTCCTGCCTCCCCAGTAGCTGCTACCAAGGCTTGCTTCCACGCACTCGACAATGGTTTACTGCTCACAGAACTGGCAACATCTAAGTCGCTCTCGACATGTGCTTGCTTGATCATAATAGGCTTTGGCCTCTTGCGAGCTAAAGGCGAAAGAGCTGAGGAGGAGGAAGAGGATGAAGAGGAAGGTACAGAGAGATGGTGGATAGTTGGTGATGAGGACCATAGAGGATCTTCCAGGAGGAGATTGCTGTTACTGCGAGGGATGGAGATGTTGCTGATGGCCAGAGGGTGACGTCGGTTGATGAGGTAGCGCGAAGCTTGTTGGACCGGAGGATGATGGCTGGAGGAGGAAGCGGAAAGGGAATGTTGAAGTAATGGATGTGGTCCCGATGGGTAATCTTGGTCACCTAGAAATAAAATTAATAAATAAATTAATGATGTAAACTAATTTATTTGATATTAAAAGCTAATCTAAGGTACAGATATTTGAATAAAGTACGAGAGCCATTTATATGCACATTACCTAGCTAATGTACAGTTTCTCTAGGTCCTTTAAAATGAAAAATTGAAAGTGTCCATATTTTACCTAGGTAATGTGAACATTAATGGCTTCTGATATATAAAGTTCAAATATTAATATTTTTAATTGTAACAATATTTTAGACTATTTAGTTTTTTTAATTGTAGTTCTTTAATTGATTGCTGGTTGATTCTATCAATTAATTTGTTGATTATATTATTGTGTTCACTTGGTTCTTTAAGATATCGAAGAATAAGTCTATAACATTTTGTTAGTTTGTGGGTAAAGAAACCTTGCTGTTGTTCTTGAAGAGATCTGATTTAAAAAAGCAAAGATCGTGCTTAAGAAGAAAAGAAAGAAAAAAGAAGAAAGAAAGACGAAAGAGTGCCTCATAAGAAATGTGCAAATTATCTAAGTAATTTGAAAATTACCTTAGCAATGTGTAAATGAAACAGTTTTCGGTACTTTAACGGGCCAAACTAATCTACACTTTTATCTAGATAATTATGAAACTAATTTTGAACTGATCTCTACTTTTGGAGGTAAAATACATATCAAAGCTGAAATGAATTTAGATGAATACTATAGCTACTTTTATAGATAACATACGCTGAGTTTATGATATGATTACTTATTATCAATAACTGATTTTGAGTGATAAACATGAAAAACCATCACATTAAATAACGCGCCAATACGAAACTCGCGGCTTCGAAACATTTTTAGTTCTACACTGTTGCAAAATATTGCTTAATAAAACTTCTTGCATGAACTACCTCAGACAGACAATGAAGAAACTGTAACAAGAAATTAGTATCTCAACATAAAGAATTATTGCTCTAATCTTATTAAATAATACAAGCAGCAACTAAACATGATACTGGTTATTATTTAGTTATGATCAATACTAATTCACATTACTAACCTAAAATTAAACAGTAAGGTGAATTGAAAAAGACGAAATTATTTAAAATTTTCAAATGTCATTAAATGATCCAAAGTCATAGACAAACATGACCCAAACCTTGCCCAAACCATTTCATGGTACAAGTAAGGGTGTTATTAGGATATAATTTTGACAACTTTTCTTAACCAATTATATCCAGGTTTGGATTAACCGTGAAAGAAAAATCGATTTTAACACGTGTCATTTATTTAACTAAGGCATTTGATTTTTTTTGAGAATCTTCTAAGATATTGTGTTCCTGAGATGCATTCACACTCTAGTCACGTTTTTCAGCGGTAAAGAAAAGATTCAAGAAAAAAAAAGTCAGACAAGTGTCTCCACAGGCGTTTCTTAAGAAAAAGAAATTAATCGATTTCTTTGTGCGGTAATCCAAAAAATAATAATATCTTCTAGTTAAGTCTTTGACAGCAAAAAAATTAAACTCTGTAATAAACTACAGTTACTTAAAAGAAAGAGATAAATCTAAGTAACTATATTTTGGTATAATTGTAACAAAATGCTATTTAGGTTATTAAGAAAAAACATTTTTGAATTTAATAACCTTCTTCACTATGCTTAATTACTTAAATTAATCATGCTAACAATTTGTCTTCAAGTTGTAACTAAAATTACAAAATATGTGACAAACCAAAGTAATATTTCTACAAGTTAGTATTTCGTTAAACTTAACTGTCAATAATGAAGCAGTTAATAAATCTTAAACTTATTCATTTTTTTAGTAAGTAACTTTATTTGTAAATGATTTTAATTACAGCTAACTTATTTTAGTGTAGCTTGTAGTCAATAAAAATAGACACGACAAATTTCTCATTTTCTGTGAATGAAATGACAGTAGCAACATATTGTAGATCCAATCCCAGGCACCATACTTCTATAATATTGAACCACGAAAATTTATTCCAGGCCTTCGGAAGTATTAATATTCCGATTGTTCTTATATTGAAAAGTAGCTGGAAATATCATAATTTTTGTAGTAAATCTTTCCTGGTAATTATGTTCTGTTTCTATTTATCAGTCGGTGGAAACTTACGTTATAGATGACTCTCATTTTAGTGCGAAAAAAACATGGTTACATATGGGCAATTAAGGGTGTAAAACCTGATCATAAGTATTTGAAGAGTAATTTAAAATGCGTAATCTTCATAGTTCCTTTTTTACTACTTAAAAAAATTATTTCTATTATTTATTAACATGCTAATTTATTTAACCAGATTCGAAATATTTCTTTTCCTAAAATGAAATTTATTACATGAATATATTATCTACAAACAACAACTACAAATAAATAATTTTGAAAATAAGCATAAAAAATTATCTACCCACATCCTACTGATATTTTGCAGTAAAACAAAAGCTGTAAAATAATTTACTGTTTTATAAAACGTTTCAAAACAGTTGCAAAAATATTTTTTCCGTTACTGAAACCGTTAAAATATAAAAGAGATGATATTTGCATTGCCGGAAAGAAAGAAAACAAGGCAATTTTTTATCGTATTCAATTTTAAAATGATGACTATTGAGAGTTCATTATTCCAAACAATTTCTCTGACGTTCAAACCACGCAGTTTTACAAAATAAAACTACTTTGCTGTTACATAAATTTCCATTTTACATCTATGAATACTCTGAAATAACATTTTGAAACAAATTTTTTGATGTCAGTTCGATAAATAAGCTCTCGAAATGTTTAAAACGACTCATTTGTTTTAATTTGATTTTCCCTTTTCGTGAATGTTGTTTCTCTTGGCATAGTTACGGGTAAAAATAAAAAGAACAAAACTGAAATAACTCTTTTTAAAGACTCTTTCATTCCCTTAGTGATTTCGAAATGCACCCAGAATAAAAATGTAAAAGTCGACAAAACTATTTTCTGTAATGAAACTTTGGAGTTCGCATGTTATTTATTTTTATGGTAAGTTTCGACTAAAGATTTTTCCCTGTTCAAACAGACAGATATCAATTTATTTATTTTACCGTAATTAAAGAGAACTGCATTTTTTATATTTAAAATTTTGATTTTCCCTGAAGTATGTAAATGATTTAAGATATTATTTAACTGAAGCACGGAAAAACTTTGAATCTCCATGTTCAGAGGACAATGCTAATTGCAATGTTGCTTTTCATTTACGCTTAATTTAGCTTTAATGGTGTAAACAATTTTGAATATTACTGAATTAATGTAAGCTGTAAAATAATTAGTGTATCTCAACGCCAAAAATTTTAGCAACTACCAAACACTAAAATGCTGTTCTCCAAAAGTTATTGGCCTAGTGAAGTACCAATAATGGTCTTTTGCAGCACTTAAAGTAAAGTAGCTAACATCAAGTTTTCTACTCCGTAACACGAAAGTTTATAATACTCTAAGTTATGATGTACATAAGAGTCAGTAAAGTTATTTATACAATACAATATTAAGTAATAATCATTAGCTTAAGAGACAGGTGCATAGAAGAAATATTTCTTAAAATGAAATTAGATTGTAAATTAAACATACACCACAGAGAGAATATCATTTTGAATTCGATTTAAGCTTAACAAGACTGAAATTAATAAAGGCTAAATGTCTTAAAATTATTTGATATAATTGACGGATTTATGTAAGTCTTGAGAAAACATAAATATCTTCATATTTTATATTATTTTATAACCGCCGTTGAACAGCCGACCCAATTTTTGAGTCAACTTTGGGTTTTTCAACTCCGTAGCCTTGCAAATTTTGAACCCAATCCTGAAGACAAGGGAACTCTTGGATCATTTATTAGGAGAAACTTTGCCTTCGTGGAGAACTTTTGGAGGACCAGCATTTGCGTTACATGGAGAGGAAGACCACGGAAACCTCCCGCGGTTTGCTTGACGGAAAAGCGATTCTAACCCATGATTCGGCTACCACTGAGGATGTTTCACGTCAGCACTGTAGTCGGTGCAAGCCGGATGCGGATTCGTATCAACCAGCCGGTTCACCTCATTGGAAGGCGAACACCCTATCCCCTGAGCCATCACTGCTCAAATGTCTTTATATACAATTATAAACATACCCGCTTTTCTTACAATTTACATGAGTAGTTATTCAAATAAATGGGAAATTACTTTGCAAATAATCGACAGCAATCAATATTTTTTATCAAGCAGTAAACAGGATTAAAACTTTTAAGACTTAAATAAGCTTCGGTCAGTTTGTCAATTCAATCCAACAAGAACTCATATTTTACCAGTTCACAATATGTAGAAGAACCTCCATTTTGGTCGCGATATAGAAACTGTCTTAAAAATGCACAATTATTCTCAATTTAACTTCTAATAATGATCCATTATTATTCGTCATACTTCAAAAACATGGTCTACAATCATTTAACACGAGAATTTAGTTAAGTTTAAATATAAAATAATTATTCAACATATTTGTGGTAAAAACATAATGATCTTCACGAACAAATTGTTGTCCAAGAGGGAGTAAAGAAAAATGAGATTCGTGTAAGCTTTATCAATTATTTGTGTTAAGATTTAACTACGTCTTTTAAAGTGTGTAAGAACGCTCGATTCGGTATTGACTTGAAATAAATTAACCTCTCAAATAGGTATGACATTACAGTTTTTATAGTGTCACGAAAAACCCAGTATTTCCGTGAAGAAACACAACACAAAAATAAAAAAGATTGTGTACGAACGAGTACTGGAATATGTATGAACAAGAACGATATGTATGAACGAGTTATCGATTTCTAGCTATGTGTGCATCGCATGAACAAGCAACATGTGAAACCTAATTGACAAGCGTGAACATTAACCTGTTTACCACACTATCCCATAGCAAACAGTTTTGAAATAAACTAGAAAAAATTATGTATAACACAAAGAACGCTTGGGGAAGACAAACAAGATATAAAGCAGTTTTATCAAATATGTTTGAAAGCTCGCTCATTGTCAAAAATTACGCTAAATGTTAAAAAGAATACACGGCGAATTGTTAATCAGAAATAATAAAATTAAGCTTAAAAATCACAATATTGTCCCCAACAAAAAAGTTTTGATACTAAAAACGTATGTTTTCCCGATATCGTATCGCATATTTTCTCGTATTTTTGCCATTTCTTATCAGTCTGCCTTTAACGAGATTATCGCTTTAACCTAACTGATTTAAAATCAAACTGAAACTATTAAAGTGAAAAACTAGTTAAGATATATTTACAGTTTCCAAGGATTTTTTTTATCAAGTCGAGAAATTTTTTAGTTAAAGAATACAATATTCAACGATTACATATCATCCTTATTAAGGAGGCAAAATATATCCATTCTTTCTTTTTACAAATCAGTATTTACTCTCATTAATATTATGCAATTGCGATTCAACTAAAAGAAAATTGGATGTTAAATATATAAAAATACAAAAATATTTTCCTTTATATCTCTCAACAGTAAACTTTACACTGTTCTTTCCATCAAGAATTATTTAAAAAATGTTTTTAAAATTGGTATCAAAAACATTATTAGTAGCAACTATGACGGCATAAAAAACATTGTTTAGCAGCAGTGATTTGGGTGGATATAACAGAAGGGCTTACTTTCATTTAATTTCTTGACAAATGTTTTTTTAAATTAAATACGTAAAATTATTCAATGTTATGCCATCAATGTTACACCAATTAGAAGATATTTGAAACTGAAAGTTGGATAAATTTGCATAAAAGCATAAAAAAAAATCGTATGGAAAATACAGGATAGACAGCGTGGCTTGCAGTTGATCTTAAAAATGGCTTGCAGTTGATCTTAAAAAGGATGATCTTAAAATGGATCCATGGCTTGCAGTTGATCTTAAAAAACAGTTTCAACTGCACATCCGAAGTCTGTCAGAAAAGTAATGCTTGCAACACTGTTGCCACTTCACAGAAACAAATTTTCTTAAAAGCTGGCTAAAGTTCAGTTATTTCGCAATTTAATTGTTTCATTTTATAAGTCCTAGTTTTCGAAATTGATAATTTTTATATATTTTGTTCTCTCTTTTCATGGAATGCTCTATACTGTTTAGTTTAGCATAGATAGATATAATTATCTTTTAAGAATGCACAGCAAAATTGCATAATGCTGATTACCTTGAANGTAGCAACTATGACGGCATAAAAAACATTTTTTAACAGCAGGGATTTGGGTGGATATAACAGAAGGGCTTACTTTCATTTAATTTTTTGACACATGTTTTTTTAAATTAAATACGTAAAATTATTCGATGTTATGCCATCAATGTAACACCAATTAGAAGATATTTGAAACTGAAAGTTGGATAAATTTGCATAAAAGCATAGGAAAAAGAAATCGTATGGAAAATACTGGATAGACAGCGTGATACTGCTTTATGTACTCTTAACTGGCCATCTAGAAAAATATAAAGAGTTTACGTAAGAAACAATTATTTTAAAATGCATCATTTTGTCATATATGCTGTTTTTTGTATAAAGCACTAAATTTGTTTCTTTAAATTTCATACTCTCTCACTTTTTACCTTTTGATTGATTGATTTGCTTTGTTTTTCTTTTGTTTTATTTTCTTAATTCTTGAAATTTAGAAAATAAGGACTGTTTCGTTCAGCATTTGCTTATTTTAGTTTTTTTTCTGCTTGTGGTATACTCATCGAAAAAAAGCCAAAATGTTCCGAGTAATTATAACTTATAATTTTTGAGATTTAATCAAATTATAATTAAAAAAATACAGTATTTTCACGAACATGAAATCTTTTACTTTATTAATCCCAAAAAATCTCGAATTCGACATTTACAATTACATTTAATTAATAAAAGAGCTATAAGTATTATTTTCATTTAATTTTATTTATTTTTGACGCAGATTTAGACGTATGAAAAGACAAAAATATATTGTACAACTTTTTTTTATTTTTAAAAAGCCTTAACAAATTTATTTTATATGAATGATAAATTAATGTTTAAATATAAAGCTTGAAAATAATGATAATAATTATTGTTAGGTTTCTTATGAGACAAATCCATCTTTTCAATCACGTGCGGGATTGCTGTGTTTTATAATTTAAACTTCATATTTTTTAAACAAAAAATATTTTAACTTCATTAAAGAATAAGGGCACTAAAGATTGTAATGCGATCTAATCGTAGTTGATTAGCTAGCAAGAAGGAATAAATATCCATGGCTTGCAGTTGATCTTAAAAAACAGTTTCAACTGCACATCCGAAGTCTGTCAGAAAAGTAATGCTTGCAACACTGTTGCCACTTCACAGAAACAAATTTTCTTAAAAGCTGGCTAAAGTTCAGTTATTTCGCAATTTAATTGTTTCATTTTATAAGTCCTAGTTTTCGAAATTGATAATTTTTATATATTTTGTTCTCTCTTTTCATGGAATGCTCTATACTGTTTAGTTTAGCATAGATAGATATAATTATCTTTTAAGAATGCACAGCAAAATTGCATAATGCTGATTACCTTGAAGTTACGTTTCTTTAAAAAACGAATTGTCGTATCTCGCTTTGCAAAACGAGATTTCGATCAATAATTAATGTTCATTTTAGTTAACTGGCGTTCGTAATTAGATTTTAGGAAGTCATCTCCTTTCAGTTGGGATCTTAAACATCAAGTCACTTACATTACATTACATTAGCATAAAATGCTTGGCATAGAGAATAAGTGATTAGCTTTTAAGTGTATAGATTGTAATAATAAATGTTCTGAAGGACTTAAAATTTGCTTATTTTTTCGAACATTCAAATGAAGTTAGAGACTTTTTCGCTCATTGCTTGTGTACTTAATTTAAATATAAAAATTTGTATCTCATATTAATTGCTGCATTTAATATTTATATCGTTCGTTCTTTGATTTTAATCATTATTAAACTCCTTTTTTTAAACAACAGAATAAGCTGAAAAAAAGTCAAACATTTTTAAAAAGTATATTTTAATTGTATATTATAAAGCAGAATTATTCAGACAATTTTCGTTAATTCTTTTGCAAAGAAAGTAAATTAAATTTTTATTTTAAATAAAAAAGTAATTTTCTTTATTTTTAAATTTTTTAAATTTATTCCTCTTAAAGTCACTATCATAGATCGGGGTACTTCGTCGAACTAGTTCAAAAAAGATGTACATTTTTACGATAGTAATTTTTAAATAACGATAATAACTACGGTAGTAATTTTTAAATAACGATAATAACTACGGTAGCAATTTTTGAATAATAGTAGGAATTTCATGATTTGGGGGGTTTGTAATTTTTTTAGTGGTAGCGTAAGAGATATTGTCAACAATATATGACAATACGAAATTTTTTAGCACAGCATATTATCATTGTTTCAAGCATAAGACATTTATCTTGACGATTCATCAACCCATGACCTGTGCTATTTTAATTTCAGCAATCTTTTGGACACGAAATCACTTAACTTTTGGCTAAACGCAAAATCTCAGATATTTGTTTGATGAAATTGCTTTTTTACTCGTATTTCATCTTTGGGCACTCTGGAAGTTAATCAGAATTTTTTACCTGGTTTTAAAGCATCTTGCTCTATATGTTTGGATAGTACATATAGAACAAGATGTTTTAAAACCAGGTTAGTGATTAGTAATTGCGATTTTACAGATTAGTGATTGCGATTTTCAAGCTTGTTTCCCAAGATCAATTTTTGAATGTGATTGAGTATTTATTAACTCATGCTTCTTTTACTTTATGTTGTATTTTCTAACCCATTGTATTATTTGAAATGTAGCACTAAGCCTAATGCGTCTGACGAAACCAAACAAATAAATCATCAAACAATTCAATAATGTGATAAACTCATTTGGATGAATCAAGTAGATTACTTAACAGGAAATTGTTTTGTCAATTTCCTGTTAAGTTCAAAAGCTATGCAGATTCCGTTAATTTCGAGCACCCAATTTTACAATGAATCGGAATTAATAAAATTTAAAAAAATATTAAATCAAGAGTAGAAATAGATAAATTTTAATAAATTTTTCAAGTGGTATGTTTAGTTTATAAATAAAATTTTATATTATGCAGAATATAGCGCAAAACTTAATTGTTTGGATATCAGGGCAAAATAACTCCCCAAAATAACTGTACTTTTTGTCCGTGACCTCTGAAAGAACTACAATAATCGAAACAACTTCATGATTTTTAACAGCTTACTGATTGTAACCATTGCTGAAATAATTTTCATAATCATATGTCAGTTTTAAATTTTGAATTTTAGTTATTATTAACCATTCGCTAAATTAACTTAAATATTTCTAAAGTTTTTTCAGTAAATATACTGGTTCCTAGAATAGAAACAATAAAACGTTTGTAAAAGTAATATTTACGCATAGCAATTAAAGCCAAGTTTTTAAATTATTTTTTTACTATTTGATAATTTAAACTTAAATTAAACTTAATAGTTTAACTAAAACATTTTTGTACAACTTTTATTTGAAAAATATAAAAGTATACCCTTTATTATAATTCATTTTTATTCATAACTTATATATTGCAAAAAATTATTTTCTTTCCAATAATATCATAGCATTAAAGTATCACTCATAGCTCTAAATAAGGGAGCTAAAAATATATTTCTGGCAACAAGTTTCCGCTTTCTGTTTTTACAAGTTTTAAACTTAATTTGCTTCAGTACTATGTCATTCTAAACTTTTTTCAGACTTGGGAGTTCGGCATCACCCATTTTTAGAAACTGTGCATACAAAACTACACAAGTTGAAGTAAATAAATAACATTTCAAGTACAAGTTGAAGTAAATAAATAACAATTCAGCTTTCTGAATAAGGGAGTTAGAAAGATATTTCTCACTAAACAGTTTCCGCTTTCTGTTTTTACAAATCTTAAACTATGTTTTGTTTTAGTACTATGTAATTCTAAACTTTTTCCAGACAGGGTGCTTCGGCTTTACCCGTTGGAAATCGTGGATTCAAAACTACACGCGTTGAAGTAAATCTGTGAATTAAAAATACTCGAACCAAAAAATAAGAAGAAGAAGGGTTTTAAGAAAATTTCTTTTCAAATTATTTAATGAGCTTCTTCGTTCTATTGTACAAAGAAAGACATTTTTCTACTATTTTTTCTGTTTCAGCATGAAGTGAAATTTGTTCAGTCATGGATACAACATGTGAATGAAATAATAAAATTTTAAAGGAGATATGTTTTGGAGTGAATTGAACAAAAGAAACTATTATATAGAAAACGGTCTGTCAGTTTAATGTGTTTAAAGAATTTGAAAAAAAGCAAATAAATATGGCGAAGAAAACCTACAAAATTGTTTTCGTATGGAATAGAAAAGTCATTATTCGTCCTCTTCTTTTTAACTTATGTTTTTTTTTTTAAAGTGATGGGAGAAAACTTAAAGTTATTATTTTTTCTGAACCTACCGTACTTTTCCGAAGTCCTAGTTGTTTTTAAAATAACATTCATCACAAATTTTTGTTCATTTTGTTCATATATTTTGTTTACTCAGACTAAATCGTTAATAGTACAAAAGTCTAAACTCAGCGGGAAAAAAATATTTGGTAAAATTACCGTGCTGAACGGTAAGGATATTTCGGGTAAAATAAACTACAATTCTGGTAATACAAAACCAAAATATACGGTATTTAACCCATTCATAAGGTAATTTTTCCTTTCATAGGATAATGGTTTACCGAAATTCTGGTTTTTAAAATTATAGTTCTTATTATCACACATTTAGTAAAAAATTGAAAATTCAAAAGTAAATTTAACCGAATAAAGTGTAATGATGCCCTACTCTAAGGTATGATAAAATTATCAATTTTTACCACAATTACCAAATTTTATCCCAGTTTCCAAGTCTATATTTTATTGTTAATTTTACCAGAATCAATATCAAAGCGCTTTAATAATAATTATCCAGCTTTTTTTACCGAGCATAGAGTCAGAAACATGGAAAATTTTGCCATATTCGGGTTGTATTGACTGTACTGTTTTATCTCAGTGCAGTTAGTAATGTGAAAAAAAATTATTTTAGCTTAAAGTCAGTAGAGATTTTTCTTATTTCGGATGCAACAACTTTCTTAATAAAGCGTTATTAACTGATGCAATATTTGTTTAGCAAAAGTTATTAAGTATAGAATTTTCCAAACATCTTCATTTAACGAATCGATGAAAACATTTAGAAAAAATAATAAGCTAAAAAAGTATAGCAATAACACATTTAAAAATAATCTTCTAATAATACAGAACTGAACAGATAATGATATTTGAATCTCCCATCACTTTAAAAGATTAATCATTAAAATCTGTTCACTTTCCTCAGTTAAAATCTTCACATTTAAGAAAGAAACAATCAGACCAAATGTTTCGAAAACTTTTGTCTGATATATTTTTTTCTTTGTGTAATTCATTTACGTCTCCGTGTCTGTTTCTCTTGCGTGTTGACTATCTCATCTCATTCCATTTATTTACTTTCTATCTTTTTCATCTTGGCGAACTTATGCTCTTTCCGTTTCATAATAAAATCAAACAAAGGATATTGTTTGTATTGGGCTATCTCTAGTAAATGTATAAGGCAGAAAAGCGTTGGCGAGAAATTTGAAGAAAAAAACTTTTACTTACGAATAAATACTTTAAAATTTTTATATTTTAGGAATATTTTTAATATAAATATTAAATAAAGAAAGGTTTAGGTAGATAATAAAGTGTTATTATTTTCAAATGTGTGCTGCAGCAAACAAACTAAGAAATTTAGTTGTAGATTAGAAATTAAAATATTCGGTTTTTAATAAAAAATAAATCATAAAATTATAATTAAAACTGTTTTTAAAACCATTTTAATTGCCAAAAAAATTTAATTATTGCTTATCTATATTTCGGTATAATAAGAACATAATAAATTTTGGCTGAAATGTTTTTTATAGGTGAATTAATATACATTTGGTATAACTAAACCATAAAGATATTCAATAGCATTATATTACTGTGTTAATGTAGAGCTTCATTTAAGCTTTTTAAGTTTTTAAAAATGAAAATTAATAAATTTGAACATAAATTAGAAGACGAAAGAATTGTAAATGAAGAATTTTTAAAGAATTGTCAAAAGTAATATGGAACTCTTTGTAAGCGAAATATACCTTTATCTGAAACTAACAAAAATAAATACAAGGAATTTTTTGCGTTAAAAAATAATTCTGATTACAACCTGAGCCAGTATCAGCGAAATTAATGATCTTGTTTTAAAATTAAATCTATTTTTTTTTTGTATTTTAATAAGTTTTTTTACTATTTTTAATATTTACAAATGTGTAATCTAATAAAATGCATTAATGAAGCTTCATAATGTAATAACAATGCTACAAATAATTTCGTAGCAATCAAATTTTTAACAAAAATGGTTCATATTATTATCCATCTATTACAAGGAAAATCAGTGAATAAATAAAAATATAGTTATATTTTTCAAATTTACCATCATTACGAATTTTAAAGACAGAGAAGGAATTTATTGTTTAGATATTTAAGGAAGACAAAACAAATTTAAATTTAAAAATTAAGAAGAATTAATACATTTTTCTAAATTATTCTTAGAGGAACAAATTTTTTTTCGGTATTTAGAAACAGAAACTAGAAACTATATTTAATATAACATGTAAACTCACTTGTATTTAAATAAACCTTAAGATGAAAAGATAAATTGAAACATCTTTATTGATGGTAAAGCAGAAAATTATTTTGCGTAATACTTAGGAAAAATAATAATTTATAATTCACATTTAATTCCTCTATGTTTAGATTCTTTTATTTATTTTGAACACTCATAATTCTTCCTCCTTGTTTTTTGTATGAAATGTTAATTTGAACGCTTAAAAAAGCTGTTTTTCTTTAAATAACTCAAGTTATGTAAAAATATTCAAACATTACTAAGGTGTGCTGCGACATTTAAAGACGATTATTTTACAAAAAACAAAAGACAACATAGCTAGAAACAGAAACAAAAAAAAAAAAACAAAAAAAATACGAAAACAGTAAGATTCTATGAATAACTGAAAATAGAAGCATACTAACTATACTAAAAACAAAAACTTACTTAAACAATTTATTTAATATCCATGAATAAATTGCGAAGGGAATATTTTAAAAATGAAAAAATAATATTTTTGAAATCTTATACACATTAATATAGCATAGTCAAACAAGATTTATAGGAAATACGGTTTAAATTTAATTTTGAAAAACTGTCACTCGTAGTTAACCTCTAGATATATTAAAATCTACTTTTATTAAATATATTTTAGAATTTTGATACCAAAGATTATAACTTCAGAGGTAAACTTATCTGTACAGAGCTGAATTAATAGCCAAATGACATGTTTTCTTCAGTGTTATAAGTATTACACGCGAGTCAGCTATTGCAGTTCTAGATTCACGCGCTCTGTTCTCCTCGCTCATCAACCATTAGGATTGATTTGCAATAAGTTTAATTTCTGGACAAAAAAACACATCAAAATTAACAATTTGTTACATCAAAATTAAAAATCATTCTATTGATATATCATTATTATTTTTAAATGTTATTAATGAAAATATGGTTCTACTCATTCAGTCTCCGATTCTATTTGGATAAAAGATAAATCTTAGAGTTACTTTACAACATCTACAATATTGTTTTTTAAATTCTAATTTGTTTGAAGTTACTATAAAAGCTAGTTAAAAATTTTCGATAAAAACATACAGTTTTACAAAAGTTTTATCATAAAAGTAAATATAATTTAATAAAACATAACAATAACTTAATTTTTATTTGCTAACAGTAAAAAACGATAACTAACTATATTTATCTTAAATTATTACCTAATAAAATAGCGTAGTGCGATTACTTTAAGTTATAAAGAAGAGTGGAAGTAGTGAGTCTCAATACCCCCACAACAACGAATGCAATTTATTCATTTATACTTATTTATTTATAGTTGCACATACTCATGCAGACTTGTTTGTTCCGTTAAAAGTTCGTCTTAAGAACCCTTGTTCCGTTGAAGAACTGATAGCATAAGATAGGATCGGAAATCACAAAGATGTATCTAGGGATACGGGGAAATTAGAACCCTTAACCTCCACGCTAAAATACATGTGTCTTAGCAAGGTGATTTTCTAACTTGTGCTATCTGTTCTTTCCCAGTTGACTGATCGTAAAAACACGGTTCCCAGTAAAATACTAATGTCAAGCATCACAATCAGTGATTGGATAAGTGACCACTTTGTGAAGCTACCAAGGATGTGCGGCATCGGTCAGCTTTAAACTGTTCTAGCATAAAGTACTCGACTTCAAGCACAGGTCGTTGGGTTACCAAAGTAGGAGAACAATTCCCGCAGCAAAGGATCGAAATTGTGCTGGCAAGTCTTCGGATCAACCTAAGATATGTTTCCCAGATTGTCGCCCAGATCCTGTGCTACGTATATAAAGTACTACTACTACTACTGCTATCTGTTCTTAGGCTTATAATAAATGAGTGTTTGCAATGAGTGCACAAGCTTACATATGTGTGACAATATATAAACAAATAAATACTTTAAATAGTAATTTTACAGTAGTAATATTATTATAGTAATATTATTTGTTTTACAGGGATCACTTTGGCTAAGCAGTCTCGTTTTTCCACTGAAAGCTATTAAAAAATAAAGAAGCTGGTCCAAATCCTACCGCAACCTTCGATGTGTAACAATAAACAAATAAATATGCTTTATACATGAAAGCTCATGTGCTTAATGTAAAAATATATCAAATTGAAGAACAGGTAACACAAAAATGAGAAAGACAGCACATAAATATTGAACCGTTCTATGTTGCAGATCTACGAATAATTGTTTGGATTAAAACACAATAAAATTCTTAGTTATTTTCGAAGTTGAATTTTAGTATATATCCTGTACTTTTTTTAACTGATAATTGTTTTCCTTCATTTAATTTTGCATAAAAATTACTTTCAAAAAATAATTAAAAAGTTAATCAGATAACATTTAAGTTTTAAATATAATGAAAACAGTATTGCTGCAATAAATTAAATAATAATAAAATCTAGAGTTTAAATAAGAAATAGCAAATGCTCTCTATTATTGTTCTTTTTTTATTTTCAGTCTTATTTTATGTCTTTTCAACTTTTAATTGTATACCTGAAACAAAAGTATAATGTTGCAACTGTTAAAGGCAATAAAGAGTAGTTCAAGTTCCTGAATCAGAAATTTAGGATTTTCTTCTTTAAACTCGATACAATACAATTTACAGTGTTAAGTAAAAGGGTGCTTTAACAATTGATCCTTTTTGGTAAAATATTTGTAACCTATTAGAGAAGCTGAAATCTAGAGAAAATATAAATCATGAATTTTGAATTTTTAGTGCGAAATTTTACTCTTCGAAAACATTTTAACCTTTCTTCTTGTGTGAAATTTCTAAAAAAAGAAAACTGGTTCGCTGCAAATTTGGAAATCGAACTACTATCTATCCTTAAATATGCTGATTTTCAGAAACCTGCAAATTTTGTGGAGTGTTGGTCTTACTTATCGTATAACGCAACAAAATTCCTGCACAAACATCTGGTGAAAATTTGCAAACCAAACAATATCATTTAATTTCAATTAATAGTCATAAATGCGCACGATAATTAATGCCAGATAACTGTTTATAAATTTAATTATTTCACAACGTGGCTTAAAATATATATTTGACGGATTTGACCTTTATGTTATAGTTTTAATATTACCACGTGTTTATCAAAAATATAACTTAATATTCTCATCTCATATTCAACACAAAACATAGTAACCTCTTAAAATTACAAAATTTTGTAACCTTTCATAGTTACAGTAGTGCTTAAATATTGAAAAAAGTATTTAAATAATGTCATCCCAGATCTATTCTAATGCTTACTGAAATGTCCTAAAAACATTTTATCACTAACGAAAATTAAATGCTTATAAGGTTACATATCAGAAATATTACCGAGATTTTAAGAATTTTTCAGTGGTATTAGCAATTCATCTGAAACGCACTCGCAACGTTTTGTGTTATATGAGACTTTATAATGTATTTAATGTCTTTCATCGAAATATTTATAATAGTTTAAATAGGTTTCTCAAATTTTCAAATCTATATTATTTACATTAGTTTTATATTGCAATACTTACTACTCAAAGCATTATCCAAGCAATTCAAATAATTGTCTCTATAAGTTACAGACCAAAAAAGTAAGTAATTTAAACCCGAAATCTCATATTTTGAAATGTGATGCCTAAATTCCTTTTATTTCCCATATTTTATTCATTTTAGAATGATGGAAGATATTCGTAATAAATATATGTTTTGCGTTTACTAAAGCAACTTTTTCAAATTGAATTTTAACATTAGTGCTCACATTTTAAATCACTTTATTTCATATTACAAGTGAATCAAAATAAATCTATTGACAAAATGGAATATATATGGAAATTCCTATCGGGAATAAATTGTTTTATGGTAATGCACTAGTTTTATTCAGTTTCATATTTCACGACAAGCTTGTAAATAAAAGAAGAATGGCTCCTCATAAAAGAAAAAAAAAGATTTTATTCGAAAAACAGAACAGAAAGAAGTCTCGGTTAAAAATAAAGGCTGTTAAAAATAAGGCTGTTGACTGAACTTAATGCGACCAGTTACATATCTTTCTATTGAATATAAATAGTTCGTAATATTGATGTAATTTTGTTGAAATAAATTAAGTTAAATTTAAATTTAATAAAATTTACATTTTATTTATAAGATGTAAAATTAAGTATAGAGGCGCAAAAATTTAATAATTTTTTTCGCATAATACATGGGATACCATTTTGAAGATTAAAACTAAATCTCATGTATTTAAAAGCGAATACTTGAAACTACTAAAAATAGTGAATTATAGCATTAGCTGTCGTGACTTATTTAGTGGCGTTTATAAATAATTAACATTCAAAGTACTTTACTTAAACAATAAACGTTCTAATTTATTGTGTGAAAAATCTTACAATAGATTTTAAAAAGTATTTCCAATTTTTTTTTGCAATACATTTCAATATGAAACATCAACAAATCAGAATTAAGGACAGTCCAATTGGTGCTTATTTAGATATATATTAAAATGCCATTTTCTTCGTATTTTTATTTTGGTATTTTCAGCCTTTTCAACGACAAATAATTATTATTCATTTTTTAATGATGGGAATACTATAATTTGTTTCATAAAAATAATTATATTTTAGTTATTTAAATCTTTTTGTTATAACATGCGCTATTAATTTCAACAGCTATCCAGGAAAATTACTTTTTTCGTAAAGTGTAGAATTAGGTAAAAGCTTGTTTGGCTGATATGCAATAATAATATACTTAGAGGGGAATTCATATTAAGTTAAGTAGCTTTTTCAATTTAGCACATAGGGGAAATTCTCTATATTTTAATATCTATTAGTTCATCATTTAGTTGCTTATGATGCTCAAATATAAAAATAATATAAATTTGCCTAATGAAAACGTCAGTGAAGCATAATTACAAAACTTTCTCGATATTATTGTTAATTTTAAAACTTTACAATCATTAGAACATTTTGTGATGATTAGGCGATTTCTTTTAATGGTTTTCTAACCTAGTCATTTTTACAAATTTTCTTATAAATGTTATCCATGAGTTAAAAAATTTACGTTTCACCGAAATTTCAATGAAGTTTTGATCTAATTTACTAGAGAAATTATGATTCAAAATTATATAGTTAAATATAAATAATGTTTAAATAATGCATAGATATTCAAATTTAAAAATAAATGTTTAACTTAGTATAAGATCTCTTACCTCGTGATAAATTTTGAATAACAAGCGCGTTGAATATCCTAAAACTTAAACATTTATCTTAAAAACCAAATAGCATGCGCAGAAAATATTAAAGAAATAATCAATTGTGTTAAAAAAATATAGATATATTTAAACTCCCTAATTTTAAATTCGCTATTTTGCAATATATTATCTGAAATCTACCAATCAGTAGAATCGGGAGTTTCACGTTTTTATATTTTAAGCAAGAGCTTCTTTCTGTTATAATATGCTTAAAATTCCATAAAATAATTTCTATTAAGTTCACTATTGTTGTTATGTTTACTTGAATATTACTTTTTTTGACAAAATTATTTGCAAAATAAAATCTTTGTGGATTTATTTTAATTTATGTAGATATGTTTTGCTTATATTTTACTGTGCATAAAAATGTAGCATAAAATGTCATGTTTATTTTTTGAAAATATTTATAAGAATTATCTCTAAATATTATGAATAATAATCAAATATTCACATTTAATCTAACTTTTGAAATAAATACGTAAGGTTAAATATGATAGAATTCTGAAACTTTTATTTGAAATCATCAATTGTACAAAGCGTGCGAAAAATGATGTGAAATTCTTCGAGCCTCGTGTTATGTATTTGGCAAATTGTACAACAATAAATGTACGTTGTTCAACAAAGTATACAGCTTTAATGTCAAAAATTTAGAATGTTTAATTAGCTCCAAATGATCACTATCAAGGGGAGTCGGTAGGACATTTATCAATAATATGACACCTTTTTCGATGTACCTTTTCTTAGCATCTGAGCAAGATATTGCTTCAGTTTTTTTCCTACATAGAAAATTCACATATACATGGTTACACTGTAATAACTGTTAATGCATGTCTTAGTCAGAATTTTTTTTTAAATGTATGAACTGAGAACTTTTAATTTTTTTAAAAGTTTCAGCATTTTTTAGCAAACCTCTGTATATGTTTTAAAATAAACTTGTAAACACTAAAACATTGCCAAAGCATACAACTCATATAATTTCAAATATCCCTGAAAAATATCAAAACGATATCATAAGTAGTTTCTTAGCAATGGTACATCGAAAAAGGTCATTTTTAGCATTATTAATATATACCTTACCGAATCCTTTTAAAATCAGATATGGTATTTTAATCATAATATGTGGAGTATATAAATGCATATTTGGGAAATTTAAGAATATATAACGAATTTTCCTTGTAAAAAGTATTTTTCCTTTATAAACAAATGTAGCCATTTTTCTGATTTTCTAGCCATTTTTCATGCTTGAAGCTCCAAGTGCTAGATTATTGGTGATTTTTTGCACATTTTTTTTAATCAAAAACCACACAGCAAACTAACATATGCGTCTAAATATGCACGCTAAGCATGTTGCTCAAGTTTGGGTGCACACTATATTACAAATATTAATTTTAGATGCATTAAAAATAGTCTTTTATGCTATTAATCAATCAAATTTAATTATAAGTAAAAAGGGGGAAAATACGAGCACAAGAATGAGCAAACAGAAATCTTAATACTACATATATTGAAAGTGAATAACTTCAACTTTCGTAAAAAGAAGAAAAAAAATTTAAATTAAAAAAGTAATTATTGTGAGGTGATAATCGAGGTTTGAAAGCCGCGGTAATTAAAAAATTATGGATAATATAAGAACAATTAATGAAACTCTTAAAAAAATTTTATCAATGTGATAAGTTAAAGCATCGTTGAGCAAGTAATCATTTTGATTAATTTATTTTTAAACACAACCGAAAGAGTTACGCTACTTAAACATTTTTCAGTCCTATATCACTTTATTTATCAGTTCTTAACAAGTCTTTAAGAAAAGAAGGACATCAGCGATGTTCCAGCAAATGCGAACACACCAAAGAATTTCCTGGATGTGTTCCAAAGCACGGTCTGAGGGAAAAAAAATTTTAACAAGCCTGAACATATGTTACTGAAACTATTGTATTTTGCTCTGGGGAAAATCCATAATAAAAAACAAATCTTGTAGAGAGTTTGAAATAGTTTATACTTCACTGGTTAAATGTGTGTGGTTTAGTTGATGTGATGATAAAATATACAGAGTGGACGATATTTAACTAACTATGTTGTGAGAAATGATACTCATTTGTGAAATTTTCACTACAACTATAAACATTTACTGGCTTGGAATTTCAGACTGCATAATTTTGATGTGAAAATAATGTTTTTAGCTACACATGTTATCGTGGACCAAAAAGTATATTTTCAAAAACATATTTTTATTGATTTTACTCTGCTTTACGGAAAAATATTTATATGAGATAATAACATAATTTTCAGTTCACTGATAAAAGGAAATAAACACGTTTACAGTCACACATTTGATCCTCGAAAACTACTATATTTCGGAAATTATTTACACATTTAATACTTTATTTTACAATGTTTAGTTTTAAAATATATACTGAAAAGATGGTGAAAAAAGCAGGTTATTCGTTAATATATTAGTCCATTTGTATGTTTTTTGTTGATGCTTATTGGTTGGAGAAAATGAACTGCTGTTAGGCTTTTGGTTCAATTTTTTTAATTCAACAAATATTTCGTTTTAATAAACAGAATTGATAGAGAGTGTTGGTTAAAATAGCTCATACGTATTTATTCAAAAATAAATTACTTCGTATTCGAATTTCTTCCGGGAATTAACAGGGTTGTGGTAAAGCTGATTTGAAATTCAGACAACCATTAAAAGCAATTTAATCGTATGCAATTTTCAAGCAGATGGTTAAAAAAAAAGGCATAAGCTTAGGTTCTCCCTGCATTAAACGTCCTCCTTAACAGAATACGATATTTAAATTTATGAAATCATTTTAATTTAAAGAAGAAATTTGACGTTATTCAAAGTTAATTTTAATTCATTATATTAACGTATTAAAGATAGTATCTTGTCAAAAATACTAAAACAGATTTAAAATAGATTATACAGAATTCACTTAATTTAGTACTAAGTTAAATATGATAAATTTGAAAATTAATTACACATCGCAAAGATCTACCTCTTTGACGGGGATATAGTTTATAATTTCTCACTAAGTTATAGCATGTTTGCACCGTATTAGGTTTAAAATTGAACAAATTTTTCAGCGATGATGGAATTCGTAGAATATTATTAAGTTAAACTTACAATTTAACAGAATATATATTACCAAGAACTATTTATTATAATATAACTTTTCACTATCTGAACAGTAAAAGCTAGTTTTTTTTATAAATATTTTTATGTATAACAATCTCATCGAGCATAAAAAATGTGTCAAAAAGAAATTGTGTCGATGATAAACATTTACGTTTTTTAAAGTATTGAGGTACATTCGATGAAAATTTAAAAGTTATTGTCTATCGATTATCCATGTTAGATATGTTAGATAATGTCTTCACACTATCTTAAGAAAAACTCTCATTTTTGACAGTTTAGCAATCTATAACTATTTTTGACAATCATATCATTATTACCCATGTGATTTTTAACAGCACCCGACACTGAAGCATTTTAAGAAAACATTATCTTAACTGTGTATCATCTCAATGCGTTGAAGGATTTCCCTAATTGTTTTTCTCTATGCTACAAGACGTCAAAGGATGTGTGGCTAAGAAAATTTTTGGGTAGATTATTGGCATTAATTAAGTGCTCATCTATTTATTCTCCTTATATTATAGGATGCATATTCCTAATCAATTGTGTTGAATGATATATGATCTATTTTTATATATGTCTAATGTTTTTGACAAATTTTTGTTCGAAGACTGTAATTTACTAAGTTTAACAAAATGTTTGCTCAGAGAACTTCCCAGGAAATGGCTTCAATAATGGAAAAAGATTGTGAATTGTATGTAAACATTTTTACAGTACAAAAACCTAGTTTGACGTCATTGAGCATTACATTTTGCAGATTTCCTTTATTAATTGAATAAACTTTAATTTAAATCTGATAAAAGTATCTAAACTTAAATTTAAATTATTTTATATTTGGTATTTAATGAACAATCAATAAAGATTTTTACATGGGGAAGTGCATTGAGTTATACTTCACAATTTTGCATATCTTTATTTTAAAATAAATTTTATTAGGAATTACAATCAAAATAAATGTTAATTTCTAGTTCGTTATGAAAAAATAATTGTTTTAAAATTGTATAGGGATTATGCAGAAATAAAATTAAAAATAATTATTATTTCTTTTTCAGACAAATGATAATTTTGAATTAGATTTGGTAGAACTAAATAAAGTAACGAATAGTCAACACGTAAAATTTATCTTTTTCAATGAAATAATCGTAAATCTATATTATCAATAAATTATAATTATTATTCAGATAAAATATTTAAAATATGCAGTTTCTTTTTAATTTATAAAACGAAATTAAACAATAAAAATAATTAAAGAAAATCATCTGCCATCGAATACCATATAGGTTTTGTTTTTATGACTTTAAAGTATGATTAAAATTACTTTTTTTTAAATAATAAAAGTGTAAAAATTCTATTTTTAAGAAAAACTTTTTTAACAGTAATTTTAAGTTATGCAAATTTATTATTAAACACTTTTTATATCAACATGCTAAATGCAAATCAATTTAATATGTTTGTGCCCTTACTCAGTAAGCGAACGAGGACAATTTAAAAATAACAATAAAAGGAAGAAAACCCCTTTTGGCAGAATATTGCAAAATTTTAATCAAACATTGTAACCAGACAGTTGTAATCAAGTGTGTAATCATTCTTTAACTCTAATTCTTTACATCAATTATTCTTTCGTTTCATTTTTATGTAATTTCAATAAGGTAGAGATTGGAAGGCAAGTGTCAGCAATCAATGCAAGATACAAATGGCTTTAGGCAATTAACGATTTTCGAATCATCTGCTTTTGTCGTCCTTTTGGCTTCAAAGCGATAATCGTTAGAAATAGAAACATAGCGTCATTGTATAAATTGCAAATTGTTTTAAATGTTACAGAACTGTGATTATACTACACTTAAATTTAACAGAATTTGAATTTTAACTTAATTGGTTGCAAAATCTTTATTTTTTAAAGATCAAATGGTGATAATAAAGAAGAATATTTATTGAAACATTCCACAAAGCTTACATAATATTTATTGTTTAGCAGTTTTATCAAAGAACTATCAAACCTGATTCGTGATTTAAGAAGTTTTATCGAAAATGACGCCGCCTTTATAAGGGATCATCCCCCCAAAAGTATGTTTTCCTTCCTTTTACCATCACTTTTTGATGTAAGATATTATGATTTATTATCAAATTTATTATTTTGATTCTAGTTGTGGAAAATGCCATTCCGAGCTTTCTTTCAAAATTTATAAAGAAATCCAAATGAGACTTTTTTCATTAGCTTTCATTAGAGACTTTTTTCATGACACTTTTTTCATAAGATTTTGAAAATAAAATTTGAAATGAATTTTGAGCATGTGCAGTCTGAAAGAAATACTTTAGCAAGCTATATCTTGCACAATTTCTAACGATTTTTTTTTCAATTTTTAAAAATAATTTATTTAATTACTTAAAATTGCTCAAAAATTTTTTAATTTGCTTGAACATTTATAAAGTTATAGCAAAAAAAGTAAGACAAAAAGTTACAAGTTTATTATTCAAACATAACAAGTTTATTTTTTCTAACATAAGGTGTTTAATTTTTTTTTTCATTAGTAATTTATTGAAGAGCTCTCAAACCTTTGAAAGCTTTTAACTTTATTTCTAAGTATGAAAAATGGCACGACCCTAACATTTCTTAGGACGCAAAATAATGCTCTAAGTATTTCTTGAGAAATTTAAAGAAAAAGTCAAAAACTGAAAGTGTCACTTTAATTATTGTAAGGTAATGCATGTTTTTAACAAAAAAATTTTAAAAATTTTCGGTAAAAGCAGATTTTGAAAAGTTCCTTAAGGCAAAAAAACACTGTAAAGATTTCAAAAAAGTAAAGAATAGATTATTGGAATTTTTGACAGCTTATTTTTTTAAGATTATTGTGTTAAAATATTGAAATGATATTCATAAAAATATAAAAAATACAGCATAATATATCGAGGACGACGCAGGATGCGCTATGCCATATATGAACAAGTGAACTTGTGCACTCATTTGGTTAATGGTTTTATTCACTCTCGCCAAACAATTTTAGTAAAATACTAAAATTTAAACACTTTATAGAAATAATTTGCTTAAATTATGTAAGAAAAAAAATAAATGGTTATTTTAACATAAAAGTTGAGATTGCGATTTATTTATCTGTAATAATTTTTAATAAAGGTTGTAAAGGTTTAATGACTGCTGTGGAACAATTAGGAAAAAATGTAGGCTCAGCAGCCAAAAATGTGCTCAAAATGAAGATGGCCGCAGAATTTTGGCTGCTACTCTAAGAACGTATGAGGCGTCACATGAGGGTAGATTGACAAGAAAAATGGAACTAGTACTTAAAGCTTTTTAAAAACGATGGAGAAGAAGCATCTTATAGACCTAGTACTGATGCATTATAGTAGTTGCAAAATATTATTTATTTACGTGCATTATTTATAAGATTTTCAACACAGTTTTTTAAAAACAATGTTCCTCTTACTTGCTGTAACTCTAACTAGTACAATTTTCAACCGATTTGCTTCAAAGTTTGACACAATGTTCACAATAAATATAGTTTTTGTTGCGTAAAGGAATTGTTTGATTGATGTGATTGATTTTGAGAATTTTACAAAACTGTAACTCATTTTGTGCTGGTCTTTTTCGTGCAACGAAAACATGTAGTTTGAAATTCATGTAGTTCAAAAAGAATCAAAAGGAATCAAATTTGAATGATTTTTTTCAACTTACGAGTACAAAAANCAATTTTCAACCGATTTGCTTCAAAGTTTGACACAATGTTCACAATAAATATAGTTTTTGCTGCGTAAAGGAATTGTTTGATTGATGAGATTGATTTTGAGAAATTTGCAAAAATGTAACTCATTCTGTGTAGGTCTTTTCCGTGCAATGAAAACATGTAGTTTAAAATTCATGTAGTTGAAAAAGAATCAAAACGGAATCAAATTTGAATGATTTGATCATATATGTATATTATATATATTTTCCAATGCCCACCTGTGTTAACATCCGTCAATTCAGGCATATACAGGGCGATTTTGTTGACCTCTCTTACAGGGGCACCATATTACGTGGGCCAACGCTTAAGGACAGACAGTACAGAGAAGGAAAGAACATCCATGCCTTGCCCGGGATTCGAACCCAGAATCTCTCTCATGCAAGGACAGATCCCTGCCCCCTACACAGGCCAGTCGGCCCCCTCTAAATATTATATCTAGCGTTTTTATCCCCTGTTTCTAACTACTTAATCACTCAAATCAAAATGACAAATGANAACAGTAAAATTATATATATATATATATATTAGTAATTTCAATGCAATAAAAAACTGTATTAAGTTTATCCCTATCGTTGCAAAAAACCTTAAAAATCCCTCTTAATTGCTCCTTCTAAATTATTTTTCAATTAAGATAGACAATTATTTTTAAATTGTGTTCAGAGTACTTTAAGTATATAATTATCAATTTATTGAGCAAACTTCTTTGAACCAGCTATCTTTGCAAAAGTTACAATTGTTCCAACATTATAAAATACCATTTAGAAAATAAGATAATTATTTAATTTTGAATTTAAGAGTAAATTATACATTTCTTATATACTTTCAGTTTGATACAGTATATATAAGTATATACACTTTCAGTATATATAACATATTGATATATAGATAAACTATTTTCTTTAAAAAAATTTATGTTACAACTCAAAAGAATTTTTTTTGTATCCGGTTTCTGCAATACTTTGTGTTCTAGTTCTTTTTTATTGAACAATTTCTGAAATTGAATCTGATTTTTTGGAACAAGAAAATGTATTACCACTTTTCGCGAACCCTGAAAAAGAAAGTACGAAACAAACAATCGATACAGACTACAAGATCTTCAATTTATTAAAAGAGTTTGGTGGAATTGTGATATTGAGCTAGAAACAATTACGAAATAATAAGTTTAATTCTAGTGTGGAAAACGAGCCGAATTTATTTTGTGTTTGAAATTAAAATTAAGAAAGCATATATATTTTCTTCAATGTTTACTCGCGTAAAAAAAACACTATGTAAAACTGTCAAACCTTTATCAAGTATTAAAAATATGATTTTTACACAAGCAATTTTTTATATTTTTAATGTATTGTTTTTAATAACATATATTTTTTTAAAAATTATTTCTAATGCTTTTTGCTGGCGTAAAAACTATTAAGAAAGCTGTCCGTTTTCTTATTAATATCTTTTCATTAATATCCGAAGTATAATTTTTACTCCGACATTTTTTTTATATTTTAAATACGTTACTTTTAATATATATATTTTTAATATTTTGATGTATTAATTATAATACACTTTTTTATGTCTTTATTATAATTTTTAATGTTTATTTTTTCATTTATTAATTTTTACTCAGATATTTTTTTAATATTTTAAATGTATTACTTATAATATAATAATTTTTAAAATTTTTATGTATTAATTATAATGCAATTTTTATATTTTTATTATCATTTTTAATGTTTATTTCTAGTAGCAAAATTTTTCCTCACACATGCATTTGTATAAAAAATTATCTAAATGTGCAAGCATATTTCATATAAAAATATTGTATGCAGAAAAACCTAGTTTCTTTAACATCGAGTAAAAAATCTACTTCGAAGGATTCTTTCAAATATTTTACTTTAAAGAAATTATATTAAAGTCATGATATTTAAAACTCATTTAAATAAAAATAAGTGTCGATAATTTGTGTATATTTTCTGTTTTAGATTTTTATATAAGTCTGAACTTTTAACGAAACTTTTTAAATATCCCATATAAGATTTAAAATGCTTAAATATTTTAAGGAAAAGGCTATTTGATTCAAACTTATTTGTAAAGTAATAACTAATTTTTAAGTAAAATATCTGCTACTAAATGCAGACAATATTTATAAGTACCATAATCAAATTAAAAACAACTTCATATTATTAGCAAATGTAATCATTGTTAATCGACTGTTTTAAGAAATTTTTTATTGCCGAACACAATCCCTAAATCCAATGACTTTATTTTATATCTCTGTTACAAGGAAAAAACATTTCATATATGTCACTTTTTATTAAGGGGACATAGTCTATGACACTGAATCATTTACTATTTTTGTTCTTGATTTACTCTTTTAATTTTATTTCTTCAGTGTTCACTTCTATACTGAAATAATTTTTTATATTGTAAAATGTGTATTTAGTTTTTATCACACCGAGTCACTGCAAAAAGCATTCATACTAACGAAATTGTATCCGGTATTTAATAAATTGTACCATTAAATTCTGGAATAAATATATATAATATTTTTAACAAATACACAGTATTTTATAAACTTTATTAAGATCATCTTCATTAATAAACATTATATCCCTATTTAATAACTCGTGTTAATATCTGTGGAAATGCATTGAATGTATAGTGTTTTCTGCTTAGGGCACATAGTTTACGGCAAGGAACCATCCACTGCTGTTTGTGATTTAATCTTTTTATTGATTTTTCTCAGTGTTCACTTATATACTGAAATCAGGTGAAATACGTTTATATTGTAAAATATGTATTCAGTTGTTATAAAAAACTACTGTAATGGGCATCATTAAAATTATATTGAAAAATGCAGAAATAAATAAATTTTATCTTTTTAACAATTAAACACGATTCCATCTGTTACAATTTTTTCTGAATTAGTAAACATTATATTCCTATGAAATTATGCATGTTATTGTCTTTATTGGAAGGAAAAAACATTGCATTTATGGTACTTTCTGTTTTGGGCCCATAGTTTACGACAATGAACCAGCGTTATTTTCCTCAGTGTTCACTTCTATAATAAAATCAGTTATACTTTTTTATATTATAAAATGTGTACATAGATGTTGTAAAAAGTTACTTTAAAGGGCTTCATACTAACGCTAATGGGCTAAATTATATTATTAAATACAGAAATAGATAACTTTTATAATTTTAGCTAATAAATACCTCTCTATTGCAAGTGAAAGGCATTGCAGATTGCACTTTTCGTTCTGGGCACATAATCTACTATAATAAGCCACTAACTCTTGTTTATTCCCCATTTGCACTTTTAAATTTTTTTCTAGATTGTTAAAAGCCTGATGGAGGTAAGTTATATTTTTTTACAAGTGTAATATTCTTTTCGACAATTTAAAAACATGAAATGTGCAAATAAATATTTCAGTTACAATTTTTAAGACTTAAAATTATAGATTTCAATAATGGAGTCCATAGTAATAAGCCTAGAACGTCTTAATAAATGTAGGAATAGCTAACAATTATCTTTATTACTAGTCTATATGATTTAGTCAACTGTATTAAGAACATCATTATTAGTAAACTATCCTCCTATCCACTTACTCATGTCTATATCTCTATTGCAAACCGATATCCAAAACAAAGAAAAAACATTCAGTAGATGGCACTTTCTGTTACGGAGACATAGTCTATGACAATGCGCCATCCATTGTTGTTTGTTCTCGATTTGTTCTTTTAATTGAGTTTCCTCTGCATTCACTTTTGCACCGAAGTCAGATGTACTTTTTTTTTTTGCCATGGTTCTACTTTTTTCCTACACTTTTTCTTTGGACTCTCAGCGATGGGGAAGAGGGGTAATGGATTTTTTCCCGAGAAATAGAAAAAGGATACGTCCGAATTATAACAATAAAAGTGAGCCCAATAAAACCAACACAAAACGTATTTGATTTTTCTTTATTAAAGTATAGTTTTTTCGGTATAGATTTGATAATTATCCATAAAGGAGGTTTATATGTCTAAGGATCAACATCGATTAAAATTTATTTCAGAAATAATGCCATTTTCAAAAAATCCCCTTCATTTAAAACAAGATTGAAACGTTTTAAAAACGAGTTTTTAAAGAGAAGGTTTTTAGCCTACTAAAATCATAAATCCATAAATCCAATGTTAAATATCAAAGTGATGTTTAAAACTTGCCATACAAAATATTTAAAACTAATTTATAAATTAGAAAATACATAAATTATTGATATATAAAAAAACCAGGAACTGAAGATATAAAATGAACCAGTGCTACAACTCATACACATTCTCTTAACTGTTATCTAATCTCATTTCTCTGAACAACGCAAAATCGTATTTTGAGATAAGTTTTAACTTTTTTTTAAAATAAAGAAATTCTACATATTTTTCTATATGAAAAGGAATTTGCGAAAAGCATTGTAGAAGATAAAACCAACAAAAATATTCATACTCAGTTTGTAAACGAAGTTCGTACTTTTTAACTTAGTACATAAAAGGTATTTTTAAACTATTTACATTAAAATAATATTCAAATTGTAAACAGAGCTTAGTAATTGAATTTAAATGCATGCATCTATAATATATCATTATAACTACTCTTTAAACTAATTATAATGTACTATTCTCAAATTGAAAAATAAAATGAAAACAAAAAATAAATTAAAGAAAAAAGCATTGCAGATAGAAATATGTCACTATAAAAGCAACATTCAACGGAAAAATATTTTGTATTAGAAGAAACTTAAAAAATATTTAAGAACATTCTAACGATGTTTCATTTTATAGGCTTCTACAATACCAAATATTAATTAGCCGATTTGTTAAAGGAATGGAATCATATTATAAACATAGATCATTAATTGCGATATACAACTGAAATAGAAAAATTAAATTAAAAAAACTATATTTAAAATACAAGAAATCTTTAGGTTACTTTTTACCAATTTTTCGCAGACAAACAAAGTATATTTTTCTTTTTGAATAATTATAAATGAAATTTAAATATATCTAAATACTTATTAGAAATACATAAATATAAAAGTATTCTTTACGGAGTTTTTCTTTGAAAGGAAAAATAACCTTTTTGAACCTTCTATATAATATAACAATTTGAAATTAAAAAAAACATATTCTCTCTCTATCTATCTGCTTATGAATAGTTTTCCAAAAATAACTCTTTTTATCCTGCATAGAACAAATTTATTTCTTATTTTAAAAATGTGTTTCAATGGAACTTTATTTCAATTACTTGCCTCAGGCGGTGATTCTATTTTTAAAGATCATAGACGATATTTATCGATATAACCATGTTCGTTTTTATTAGTAAGAGCTTATTATTCTGAAGTTCTTGTCATCTGGCGTTTATCAATTTTGCCCGGATAAGCATTTCATTCGCCAAAGTCAGCTGTTTTCGACAAAAATAATCGATGATTTTAGTTATCTCTCTGTGAAATTCTTTTAACAATCTATTTTATCGGACATGCTTAAAATTTTTTTTAGAGAAACTTCTTTTTTCGCATTGGCAGGATCAAGGTGAGCTATAAGTTGGGACGAAATAAAAGATTAACAGCGAACGTCTCATACCAACAAGAAAATAGTTTAGTTTCGTCTAATTATATGACAAGTTAGCATAAAAATAATTCAATTTAGAATAATAAAAATAATTTTAATTATAATGATAGTTTAAAGCTGCATTTTAACTTTAATGATGCTTTATTTTACTTACTACGGATTTATTTACTACGGATGCTTTACTAAGAAGGAAGAATGAGTTTTTTCAACGAAGTCAGATGAGATTATTTTTTTTATTTTACTTTATTTTTATTCATTTTACGAGTTTGTTTTAAAATAAAGAAGCTGCGAGAATATGTAAAAATAAAAAATACGTCATGCATTCAAACATTGCATTCAACAACACAAAACTTTTTAGTACAAATAAAAACGTAACGTATACACATTAAATTAAATGTTTGTAAATCAAGACTTCATGGTAAGTATAAATTACATATTTTTTTAAATTCATTTTAAAAAAATATCAATTTACTATAAAAGCTATATTCTCAAAAGGCATACACTTGTACGAATAATCAAAAAGGATCTGCGAAAGAAATATTGGGGATTGGCAAGTACAGCGAGAAGGAGATAAACATCATAGATTTACAAAAAACAAAATTTTTTAGTTACTTTAACCTTACAATGCAAAGTTTAATGTAGTAAAACCCGTTTCATAAGTTTTTAGAGAAAAACAAAATAAAACTATTTTTTTACGAAATAAAACTTCTCAAACTGTTTGACTAAAATTGCTTTTTTATAAAGTCATTGAATTTCATATACATGTATATAACTAAGAACAGCACAAACAAGCATTGAAATATGTTTACTCGGTGTTTTGGGGAAAATCAGAAGTGGTGAGTAACATGCAATAAACAAATTTTCAATAAATAGCAACAATTTAAATAATAAACAACATACAATAAACAAGTTAAGCAATAAACAAAATTTCCAATTACTTGAAACATTAATTGAAAACCGAACGGAGGCAAAAATACAGGGTTTTCTACAAGAATCAGGAATATATTCCCACAACATATATTCCCACAACAAATTTAGCAATTTGTTTCCCCATAATAACTATCCCTAAAAAATAGCGAAAAATAATTGGTATTTTGAGTCTAGAATAAATATTTTGACCGGGATGGCCGGGTAGACATAGTGCTGGACTCCCATTCGTGAGCACGAGAGTTCGAATCCAACCGAGGACTCCCCGTGTAATAAATGGTGACTGGTTCATGGTCACAAAATCCTCTTTGTTACTAAAACATATTATACCTCTGGGGGTACTGAATTGTAGATTGATCGTTCTCTAGTTCAGGTCAAAATTACGATCTGTAGAGGATTGAATGGATGTGTGAATGAGTCCACCCAATAAACGGGTGTGACGTATGATTGTGGCAGAAGTTGAATTCTTGGCATTAGATGGCGCCACTGGAAATAAAGAACAATCGCACCATTTGCCTTAAATGGTCTACGACATCAACAATACAACATATTTTTATGATAGTGAATTTGCGAAATAAATTCATAATAATATTAAGTATTTTTGTTAAACGAAGTTGTTTAATAATTTATCTGTCCATAATTTTGCTTTTTGTCTATGTAATGAAACTAAAATCAATCTATTTCTTTACATTTATCTAAATAGAATTTTTTTTATAGTTTAAATCTAAATCCTAGTATAAAAATTTTCTTACGTCCAAGCCAATACGCTTGAATATAAATTTTCCAAATTATTAAATGTACAATCAGTGATATAATATTTCACTAAATTAATGTTATCCAGCCGTAAAGGATTTCAATACATAGTCTAAATATGTAGAGACGAAGAATTTTGATATGCTTATGCATTTCAAGTGCATCGATATTGAACTATTTAAATTACATATGTATATTTAATTTAAATTTGTCAAAAGTGCAATTAAAAGCTCGAAAGTCAGTAACTTCTACTTCTCGAATTAGATTAGAAATTTAGAATCACCGAACGAAACTGAAATCCATTACGATGTAATTTAAATTGGAAATCAACTGACATTTTAATAATTATTATGTTTTCAGAGCTTCGAATTCAAGACGATCGAATGAAGGTAGTTATTAATATCCATAGTATTACTAACATTAATATTCATAACGTTTCTTTTAGAAAAAATTAACGCAAAGATATAAAAAAAAATATTAAAAAATTAATTTTAGGAAAAATTACAGAAAAACTTCAGTGACATGGAAGAAATGATATTTTTGAAAATTTTATTGATTATTAGCTTTAAATGCGCTTAAAATTTATAATAATTTAAATTCTAGTGGTTAAATTATAATAATTTAAAATTTAGTAGTTAATGGATTTATTCGAGGAATATGAAGGATTTTCCTCTGTTACCGGTAACTTAAGTTACAGTATTAACGTATCATTAGGTGAAATTTATTGAAAAAACTTTAGTGACAAGTAAAAAATTATGTTATTGAAAATTTCATTTATTATAGGCTATAACTGTGCATCACATTTATTTTAATTTAAAATTTAGAGGTGTGTAAACATATTCCTAGGAAGAATGAAGGACTTGCTTTCGTTTCCTGGTATCTAGGGTTTTAGAGTCAGTTTTCAATCTTGGTTTAGTTAAACATTTCACTTTTCGCAGTAATGTCAAAATTGTCTCATGTAGTATGTAATGCTTTCTCAAAAAAAAATAGCTTCATTAATAGTACAGTACTGTTTATAATTAGTGCAGAAATGCAGAACAAATCAACAATAAATAAAAAAAGAACTTTTTTTTCTTCTCTCAACTCCCTCACCAACCCCAGCAGTGATTGGGAGGAGGGGGGAGGAGTGGAACTCGTTTCAAAAATCTCTGCTGGTGTGCCCCAGCCTTCTTTCCCTATGTATATTCTTTGGCTATAAGATAGGAGAAACTTTTCATCACGGATTCTCTTTTACCTCCATACGATATCTATCTATCTATCTATCTATCTATATATCTATNTATATATATGCCCCGCATGTCTGCTACTTAGTCTCTCTCACCATCTTGTATTAGCTAAACAAAATCTGTTTACTAGAAAAGTAAGTCGAAGTAGCGTCACGTAATTGAAATATAATATTTTCAGCGTAAAAAATGAACTAATGGATACACTTTTGCTAAAAAATCATAACACTATAATTCTTTAAATACTATTATGAAACGAATTCTAAACGTAAGACAGCAAAAAATGTCTATTTGCGTTTTCATCACACTAGGAGAAAAAAAAACAAATTATTCAAAAATAGCAGCAAAAAAAAACAATAATTTCTGCAAATCGAATTTATATTGAGAAAAATAAATTCCAAACCGGAAAAGAAATTTTCGAAATTTGATAATTAATTAGTCCAATGTACCATAATTTAAAATTTTTTAAGTATTTCCTCATAATATTATTTAGTTAATAACATACAAACATAAATAATCTTCGATACTTTCTTAGATTATAGTTATAATACGTTGCAAAACCCTTTAATGAGAGTTTCAAATCATTTTAGTTAAACTATTGATTGCCATATTCAACATAAGACGTTTACCCAAAGCAAATTTAGCACGATTCGATCGAACTAACAAGGTATTCTCCATTCACGGAATCGAATGATGCAGTGAAATGCTCAGCTGTAGAAGAGGGTTCGTAAACGACGTTCCGTTTATACTAGTTTCTACCAAAATATCCAAGTTGATTTAACGCATGTCACTGGTTTGGAATCTCCCTTGTCACCAGGTTTGAAATTAACGAGTTTTCAGTTGCTTTAAGTTCCAGGATTCTTAGATGGTCGACCTTATATACTATCAGTCAAGCAAAGTAATTTGCATTTAGAATCTCTTTTCTCTTTCATGGGCAGTTATTGTGATGGAGTATTTTCAGCTGTGGACTATTGGTTTAAATTTACTGCTTGTTGTCTTAAAAATTTGTTTTTATATCTATGTCTACAAATTCGTGGAAATAAATTTTGTTTCACTCTCTATTGGCTACAAAATATTTATTTGTTTCGACACTAAAATAAGTAAAGTTTAATTTGTTAAGAATTTGGTTTTTATAAAAAACAAAGCTTTTTTTCTTAAAATTTAGTTTTGAAATTGTTTTCGCTAAATTCTAAAATTGAGTCATTAATCATCAACAATAGAATTTGTGAATCTGTCCATTTACCAGTTACTTATTCCTAGAGGTAACTTTAATCACGTTTATGAATGGCTTAGTTGGAAAATAATGCATTATTCAACTTGGGAACAAGTTGCTGAAACTTGCAAAAACTCGAAATAAAACAATTTATAAAAATTCGCTCGATTATGGTTTCAATAACAAAGAACAAAATTATGGTTTACAATTCTTCCTGTTTTTGGAGAGTTAATAACTGGACTAAACATCAGTTGTTCTAATTGCTTCGAATTAAATTTGTTTTTTACAGTAGTAGGAATTATTTCAATAAATCAAAGTTTAATTAAACATAATTAAATCTGCTTCACTGTAAAAATTTCTGCATCGAATTACGGTATAAAGTAAAGACACTATGGGTGAATGATCCACAAAATCCATTTTACCGTAAAATCCATTTTTACCATAAATGTTTTTGCTGCATAATAATATACCTTAAAAATTAAGGTACATTATAAATAAGGTAAGATTTTTCCGCAACGTGCGCAGGTAAAAATAGATTTTGCGGTGAAAAAGTACCGACACATTGAGTCGCAGTACTGATTTCTGTAATGTGAACCAAATTTATTTTTCAGTTTACAATTTATTATAAATTTATAACACTTTTAAAAGCTTCAGTTATAAGACTTTATTAAAAATGTTAAAACACAATTTATACATCATACAATTATAGGAGATAGTTTTTTTAATCTCCCTTCTAAAAAAACACACTACTTGGTTACATTTTAAAACACATGGCATCCATCTCAGTCACTCGTTGCCACCCTCAGCAACAAGTGAAGGAAAAATATCACTATGGTGATTTTGGTTGGTTGGTGCGGGGCCGGAGGCTATAGCGATCAACCCGTTTGTGATAAATTTTGATCAATGCAATTTTCCTGAGTCTCAGTAGAAGGGGATTTATCAAAATTTTTTCATTGTTAATTATATGCTACACTGTTAACGAGCTTGAACCATAAAATCATTCTAAGTTTTTTAAACTATGACTCCATGTTCAATTATATTATTGATCAAATAAATTCTTAATAAACTTGCTTGCATGATTCTATGGTTTAACATGAACAGAAATATTTATATTTTATTTTAATCCCTTAGTAAGCAGTACAAAAAATTTACCGTCTCATATTTCTGTAAAAAAAACAGCACTTTAGGTGCATCATCCGGAAAATCCATTTTACCATAAATTCAATTTTTACCGTAAATAATTATATTGTAGTTTTAACGGTAATATTTATTTAAATAGAGTGATTCAGTGGCTTAACGCTAAATATTACTTTAAAATTTTCGAAAAATTCATTTTACAGTAAAAAGTACCGCCATCCTGAATACCAGTACTTTTTAGCGTAATTTGAACCCAGAATTTTTTACATTGAGGTCTGCACTAAATTTTTACCACAGCGACATTTTAGTTTAATGATTAAATGAATTTCCTTACATTGTATAATTTGTAAAATATTAATTATTTGTTTTTAATATATTTCTTAAATCAACGGAGTTTTAGTTTCTAACGAATGTAAACGTATATAATCTGCCATGTAAAACTTAATTAAATAATTACCTGAACTACATTGCAGATAATTATTTAATAACTAACTTATACTTTATACTTTAAACACTCTAATTGATTCAGCTGCAATTTCCCACCTATTCCTTTTATGGACTAACTATAAATTTCGGAAATTTTAAGTTATTTAATTGCTTTTATCAAATCAATGTAGAAATGAACAGAAAGTTTTTAAAAAAATATACATTTCTAGGTGGAACTTAAATTTCAAATTAAACAGAAAACTTAATTAATCATGCAAAGGAAATATTTTTCCAAAGTTCAAGTTGTATTCTTTTGAAAATAAATTGGTATTTAGTACTTTTTATTAATAGGAAAACTTTTTGACAATGATCATGATTCATATATTATTTTTTTAATTTTTCTTCTTAAAATTTTCAGGGAAATCTAAACTTTTATACCATCAAGATGGTTAAAATTTCTAATATGAAACCAAAATAAAATGTTTGCTAACGATTAGTTTTGCGATTAGACGGTTAGATTCTTTATTAAAAAGAAATAAATAAATGATTAGCTGATATATTAATTTTAAAATTTCAGTTTGAACTTTTTTTTGTTTTGTGTGTTGGTGCAAGTTTAATAAAAATGTAATAATGATGAATAATGTCAAAACTGATTCCATCAGAGATACGTTGCATTTCGATAAGATTTAAAATTTTGCCAAAAATTACTAGAGAAAAAAAGTTTGAGAAAGAAAAATATCATCTAAATTTATTTATTTACTATTCGTAGTCCTTCATGATTTAAAGACTTAAACAGAATCCCAATAATCACTTTCATTTTAAATTCATCAAGTTCATCATGTTACTTTTTCTCTTCATTCTGTTCGTCAGAAATCTTGTACATTCATTAAATAAGTAGAAGCCATTAAATCCTTATTATAAAGGAATTCCGCAATCCCAATGCTTTCCGGAATTATAAAATGACTCCATAATTCTTCAGTGATTACAGGAAAATGCCGACTTACTCTTTTATGATTCATTTGCAATCCACAGACCCACGCATAAACATTAATCTTAATCGATCGCTTCAGAAATTCATTCAACTCAGAAGTAAGCGAAACAACATACATGGAACACAGAAGCAAACCCCGAAACATTAATTATTACTTCGCACAAAGTCTACGCTTAAGTCAGGATCAGATATTTGTTGCTGGAACAGAGCTCTCGATGCGTGACGTACAATTCAATATGAGCTTTTGTAAAAGTAGCATGCCTATTGACCTGCAATGTTGCGGTTAATAGTCTATCTCGAAATTAAATACATTATTGATTAAAGTAGAAATATTTAAAGACGAAATTGTTGGATAAAACGCTTCCAGTTAAAGCTGGGGCTTAAATAACAAGTGTCAATTGCCACCAAATAAATGTAAGACGTATTAAAGAATCAATATTTCTTCACGTATTGATAACTAATACTGCTAGAACTACTAACCTATTCACATACTTTCTTTCTAATCATTTCTTTATAATTTAATAACTTAAATCCAAAATAAAAACTGAAAAAATACAAAGACATATTAATTTTAATTCGAATTTAAAATTTAATATATTAATTTTAATACAAATTTAAATTTATAATTTTTTTTGTTTGTCATTTTTCTTTTTGCTTACCTGAATATTAAATTATGAATTTCTTAACTTATTTAACATTAAAATGAAATGTCACGGCCTTTACACAAAATATTCCATTCCTATATATTTCCATCTCATTCTATTTCTAAAATGTTGCATTCAATTTAGAAGACAAAACATTTTAGAAATGAGTGAAAATGAAAGCTCAGTTAAGGGAAAAAGGTATCTTTTCTGTAATATTTTTTGCATAGAAAAACCGTTTTGTGGGCAAAATTAAGATTACCATAAAGCAATAAAGTATGACATTTTGCAAAAGAAATGGCAAATTTGAGGATGAAGCATAAAAGATGTGGAGGAAACATAAAAAAAGAGTGGTGTAAACATGTTTTTTTTCGCTTAAGTAACGATTTTCATATCTTTGTGAACAACGTTGATTTCTATGTTTTGCATGATGGAATCATAATAAGTAAATACATTTTTAATGCTGTTTTTAAGTAAAATAAATGTATTTTCTTATTTATGTTTCAATTACACAAAATATCTAAATTTGTTTTCGCATTAAGTAGGGTGAAGGGTAGCTCAGTTTTGCATGGCAACATTTTTATGATAATAAAAAATTTAAGACGTCGTCATTACTTGCTACGATGTTACCATTCGGATAATAATGCATTTTTACATTAGAATTAACTTTTATTTACTATAAAATTCGTAAAGTATATTAAAATTATTTAATGTTTTTATTTGAACTCAGTTGCTATATAAAAAAGGATTTACATATGAATTTCAACTCTGGCTTAGTTCTAACATTTTCAGTAAAGGTATTTTAAAAAAAACGACTGGCCTGCATTTAGGTCTGCTGAGAATCTTTTATCAAGAAATATATATGTATAAGAAAATGATAATTAAGAAAACAAAATATTGTGGCGTTTTTGAAATTCTTAGAAAAGTAAGACGACTTAAGAAATTCCTTCCAATTTATTAACAATCAAAATCACTTTAAAATGAACAAAACTTAATTTAAAAGACGTCAAACAGGAAAACATTTTATATGTTGTGAACATTAGTAAACAATTACTTATGCATTTAAATTTAAATGGCAAAAACAATATAACTCTTCAATTATACCAAACGAATATTCAGTTATTTATAATTATTTATAATTATGTTAGTTAGTATAAAGATAAAAAATAGAAAAAATACAAAAAAATGCACTCAAATTTCCAAAACATATCTCTTTTGCTCTAGTTGTTTCGCTGTTTCCTTAAAATGCCCATTAACATATTACTTAATTTGCATTTTAAAATTAATAATCCCCTATTTCAAATTTTTCATTTACATTTCATAAGTTAATCAAAATTATTTTTTTGTAATAATTAAATTATTAATGACAAAAGCAATAAAAGTTATTAATTATAGCAGAAGATAATTAACTTATTATAATTATTTTATTTAGAATGAAGAGGAAAAATAGGAAAAAGTTCAAAAAAATCCGTTCAAAACTGCAAAACATTTCACTTTTGCTGTAGTTGTTTCGTTTAATTTGCATTAAACTTACTGAACTTAATTTGCATTGCAAAATGAATAATCCCTTGTTTTAAATTTTCATTTACGTTTCAAAAGTTTATTAAAATTAGCTTTATATAGATTACTCATACATTTTTATTGCTGTAACCGCACGATTCAAGTGATTCAACATTTATTTCCTTTCATTTCTAAAATTTGAGACAACCTTCAACTAATTTTCAGCTGAAAAAAAAAGCATTAGGCATTATATGTCTCATTCCGTAAAATTGTACGAAGATTACCGAATCCGTAAAATGTTTTGAAATAACGGTAACTGACATTCGTTGACAGCATAACCAGAGTTTTGCAAATGTAATCAATCAATCGACAGTGTGAAATACCATGACACTTCCATGTGTTAAAACCTGTGCTATTCTTGGCGGAAAATGGAAAAGCTGTCACAGCAAAGCCAATAACACGTGCATAAATTCAATTATTAATGTCTGTAGGATGGAAGGAAAACTGCTTTTTAAGACCAACTAAAATTAATTTCGTTGATGGAACCTTCATTTCTTTCTCCACTAACGATAAATTAACACCGACAACATATATACGCCTTATTTATCATTTAGAAGCTTTTCGGGACCGTTAACTATAACAGTTCTCTAATCTCGTAAAGCCAAGAAAAGAAAATTAAATGCTTCTTTTTGTTATATTTTTATGCATGCCTTTTACTCGCGAGAGATTATTAATAATGAGATTTCATATTCATACTGGAAGCAATGTAAGTAATAAGTTCAGTATTATGTAAAACTGTTGCAAGGGGAAAGTAATATGTCCGGGGATGTAAAGTAAATGCTGTTCCGTAAAATTAATGGTTAAAATTAACCAAAAAAGAGCTTAACGTGCATTCTGTTATTCAAATGCAAATTTTTGTTGAAACTAATTGTGTTTGAGGTTGGCTTTAGTAATTAAGTAAAATAACTATTATCTTGCACACAATAATGTTCCTGATTCTGTATTTTAAGAATTTGATTTAGAAAAACGATGGAAAGAAAAGTATAAAAAACAACTATATGTATTGAAAAAAATTATTTCTTTTATTTTAATTTTAAATTAAATGATTTCTGTTCGTTCCTGCACGATACAAAAAGACAATGCACTCACGTTTAAATAAAAAAAGAATGGTGTGAGTTGAATTAAGAAATATACCGAAAGATATAGCTTTCGAAGTTATTAGTCATGCAATACACGGTTACAAATTTCTCGGATAAAATGGTTAATTAGCAATTTATTTAGTTGTTATTTTACCATATTCAAATTTATACAGTCAAATAATCATAAGTAAGATGTTACTCAAACTGTTGAAACCGTGTTAGTTGTAAACGGTTTAAAACCCATTTAGTTTCGTATTTATGGTATTCTAACCATACTAGTTGTAAACTGTCTCAAAATCCTAAAATCAAAAAGTATTTTTTACCTCAAACCTTACTGTTAACTGGACTGATAGACTGCTGTTGGTTATTTCTCCGTAATTCTAGAATGAAAATTCAAATACGTTCTGATACATTTGAAATGCTCTAAATAATTATTAAGAGCCTGAACGTTTTGAAAATGCATCAAGACTCTTGCTTTATGTTTATAAAGCATCAAAAACCAAACCTCTCTAAAAAGCTTTTACTTTTATTCTACCAAAAATGTAATACTTCCAATATAACAGTCCACAGACTTTTATAAACGTAAACAGAAATTAGGGTAAATTTTTAAGTGATAATGTTTTGTGACATGCGAGTATGAGCCAGAGCACTGATTAAAAACCTAATAAGAATATTCTGTTTCCAAATTTTGATCTAGACTTTTACTCACACAGAAAAAAATGCTGAAATTGAGTACGTGATTAAGTAGAAATTGTACCAGTTAGGTACACTTTGGGAGCATCATCCCCTTTTAACGTGAAATTTTCACAGTAAATTATTTTACTGTAATTTTTACAATAATATTAATAAATTTAGATTGGTTGAGGGATTTCAATGTATTGCAGTGAAAATTTCAGTTTATCAGATTTTTTGTTTCGCAGCATGTTGAAATGGATTTTACGATTAAAATTACCTGCACCCTGAGAGTCAATACTTTTTACAGTAATTTGATCTATAATCCTTATTAATTATTACAGTGTACAAAATTGTTTAAAAAAACAATAATAATCTTTAAAGCACATAAATATCCAATAATATCTCTTAATCTTCAACCCCTATTGAAATATTCATAAAACATCAAAGTAATATTTTATTCAAAGTTAAAATTAAGTTTTCACATGTCACAATTCAGAAATATTTCTGAAATGAAAAAGAACGAGATTTAAAACTTATCTCATAAGATATTACGAGATATATTGGGCTGTACTTATAGTAAAAAATACTCAAGAATTAGTTTCGTTTAATTCTTGCAGATTTATTTCGATTTATAATTAACTAAACCCCTTTTGTTTGCAAAAATGTTCGGTAAAAATATAATTGATTTTACGCCATAAATTTCTTCTTGAGATTTCTTCGTCTATCTGATAGCAACCTTTTTAAAAATATACTTTTTTACTTATTTTGAGTTTTATAACGTATAATAAAATATAATATAAATAAATTACTGAATTATGAATCAATATTTCTCTGCAGTGTAAGATTTTTTCATCTTATCCTCAAAAAACATTATGCTTGATTGATAAGCTGAAAATGTTTTATTCAAAAAGTAAACCAAGTAAAACATTGTATCCCGCCTTTACACAAATAAAATATAATACTTTTTAGCAAATCAATGGCTGAATCAAATTACAAAACGATTAGTATAAAATTTCGTATACATTAAGTAAATTTTTAATAATTTAATTATTAAGAATTATATTGAACTTCTAAATTTGCAATTTTTTTCACTGACTTAATTTTTATCTGTTTTCTAATTGAAATTAATGTGTATACTATTTCTTATTCATAGTAACAGTAGTTAATAAAAAATATACTAATTCCTAGAAACATTTAAAATAGGTATTTTCGTAAATGCTTAGTAGTTCTAGTAAATCATAATAACAACCATTTCCTTATAAAAACTTCCAACAAAACTAGTTAATAGTAATGCTTTAAAAGTAATAACATACTATTATATTTTTTCGCTAAATAACTATAAAAAACATTAACCATTTCCGGAGGAAAATAAAATAAAAAGTTCGGCGAATTTTTAGAACTTCATGCAGGTTTGTTGCCTAGTTAGAATAAACACATAAAGTAAAATTACTTTGATAGAATATTAATGACTTTTGCACGTGACAATATCACTTATCTTGTGTCCAAGCATTCTGAGAATATTTGTACTGCACGCATGGTTGGCTCTTGAAATTCTCACACATAGTGTTACACTTTTGTTTGTACGTGACTATATTACTAAAAGTCAGTTTAACAAATCTTCACAATACCAGTGGGAATGAAATGATGACAAATTTTTCGTCTTGTTTACATAATTTACACTATTCTCGGCTATTCAATTCAATACATTAGTTAAAATTAATTTTTTTTCTCCATATAAAGATATGATTATGTAAATAATAGTGTTAATATGTATAAAATGCAATATTTTTTTATAATTTTATCAAACACCAAACTTTATTTGAATAAGAATCAAAAAATGAAACAAAAATGTTAGTAATTACTTATATGTGGAAAATTATTAATTTATTTTTTTTGAAAAAATATTTTTTTATAACCGTTGCTGAACAACCTATCTGGATTTACGACTACTCCGTAACCTTATAATTTGGAATCCAATCCAGAAGACAAGCGAACTCCTGGATCAAGTATTGGGAGAAATTTGCCTTCGTGAAGAACTTTTTTGATGGAACAAATCCACATTTTCGTTACATGGAGAGGAAAACCACTATAATCTCCCACGGTTAGCCTGGCGGTAAGGGAACTCTAACTCAGAGTTCGTCTACCACTAAGGAAATTTTACGTCAATACTGTGGTTGGTGCTAGCCAGGTGTGTAATTCGCATCAACCAGCCATTGCTGGGATTCAAATCGGGTTTACCTCATTGGAAAGCGAACGCTTTATCTCATGAGCAGCCACAAAAGTTTTTTTTTTAAAAAAGTAAGCTATTTAAAAGCCTTTTTAATTTATAATTAAAAAAGATAGCTGTAATTAAAACCGAAAGTAGAAATTTGTTTAATAATTTTTAATTATTAAAATTATTGCAAAGATTGAAATTTACTTAAAATTTCATTTATTAAAAATTAAAATAATTTAATGGAATTTCCGTACCTGACACTACCTAAAATAAAGTATTAACTTCTATTTTAAACTATTTTTCTATTTTAAACTTCTATTTTAAAAATGGGAAATTATTTAATTATAGTTAATCTTTAAAAGACGCTAAGGTAACTTTTCGATGATTCTACCAGTAGGGTAACTAAAATGAACCTGCTATGAAATTAAATTATATTCATTGATTCCTATAGTTTCAATAATAAAACTATAGTTTTTATCGATGATATTTAAGTTGTATTTTGTTGTTTTTGACAATCTCTCATTCACGAAACTGTTTCAACAAAAAACAAACTCTCAAGTCTTTTTTTAACTGCTTTTTCACTGTCAGTGCATTATGGGAGATCCAAAGAGATTTTTTTCTAATATAACTGTTTGTTCTGTTTAACGGGATGGTACAGAGCCAGTACAATCATTTTGTGCTGTGTTTATTCATCAAATGTGTTGATAGATATTCTACATTAAGGTGCCATATTTTCTTAATGAGATTCGTATCTTTATATGAGGGAAGATTGTATGAGAGGATATGTAAGACGAGTATTTCCCGAGAATTTGTTTCACTGTGCTTTTTCTTCATCAAAATCGAAAAGAAAGTTCATCCAGCCTAAATGAGACAGAGCTAATCATTCGCTCTTTTTTTCCACCATATTAACTTATTCAACAAAACTCAAGAGTAGGTGGCTGATCACTAAGTAGGTAACTTTGTAAAATATTCTGGTAGTGAAATAAAATTAACAATTAAAGTATATAAAATATTTTTTCTCGTTATTTCCAAAGTCTCGTTACAATTTCCAACGTATGAAATTATATAAATAAATTTTGTTCCAATAAAAATATTTTATTCTACATTCAAAACTCTAAAACAATTGAGAAATTTTCGCAATGCTAAAATAAAATTTAATTTCCGTCTAAAATTGTTATGTGTAAATTTATTTTTTCATTTATATATTGCTTGGGACTTAATTCATTTTCTTCCTAATAAGTAATAATTCATTAATTTCTATTATTTTTATATAGAAACTAAATATAAAAAATAATGTACTCATACTTTTAAATAGCTTTGAAGAAGTACTATCATCTTCAGTGCATTATCCGTAAAATCCATTTTATACTGCCTTTTTTTCAATAATGTTAATTTAGTTTAAAAACAATTTAATGATTTTACAGCAAATTCCGTTGCAAAAATTACGCTATATCAGATTCTTTGTTCCGTAAAACTTTACAGGAAAACGGTTAAAAGGTACTTTTAAGGTAAAAATGTACTTTTGCAGTAAAAAGTACCGACACTTTGGGTGCCGGTACGTTTTACCGTAATTTGACCAGGAAATTTTTATAGTGAATTTTGCTTTTCAATGTTAAAGAAAATAAACGTTGCACTATTTTCACAGATTTGATCTTCTAAACTTAATTATCAAGCATTCAGGCAGTTGAGAAAGATAATTTAAATTTATTGCTGATCCTGCATATTGTATTTCTTTTCAATATCGATGAAAATCAGTAAATTGCTCAATAAAAAAGAACACGAAAGTACTTTTCACACTATCAGCATAGTTAAAACATGAATAAAATCAATTCAGCAAATTAAAACACTCATTCTAGTAAGAAACTAGCTACGAAAATATGTGACCACAGGGACCAATATAAAGAAGTGGTTAGCATGGTTTTTCCATTATCGAATAGAATCTACAGACTATTTTGATTACAACGCAAATCGATGATAACCGTTGGGGGAAAGTAATCGATTGTATCTATCATAAAACCAATTAATAGCTTTCTTCAGCTACTAGAAATAAAACTAAGCAAAATAGATCGTGAATATACATATATAAAAAGAACACGAATATATATATAAAAAAAGAACACGAATATATATATCAATCAATTTTTAATTACTATTTCATAAGTGTTGATAAAACTTTGAATTATAATGTAAACTATTTTCAAATTATTTCAAACTTCGTATTTTTACAAATGAAATATTCCATTATAATATGAAATAGTTGGCTTGATAAATGAAATCGTTAGCATGAATTGAATTTATAAAATGAAATACAATTATATTTTTAAGGTATTTTGTTTTTGAAAAATATGTTTTTTATATGGTATGTATTATCTTAATTGCTAGTAATTTCAAATTATTTTAGTTCAAAAGAATGTTGATAAACAATGATACCACTCATACAGATATTGTTCTAAAAAGTTGTCCTACAATTTAAAAAACGTTATTTGTTGGAAAAAGTTGATTAAAAAGAGAAAAGAAAAATGTTCTTTTTTGTAAAGCCTTTTAAAATATTAATTTCCAAGATTTCTTTCAAATATCTTTCGTTCTTTCGTTTTTTTTCCTTTAAAATGATGTTTTGTGTAGATCATCAATTTTGATTACATTACACAAAAAGTGACATAGAAGAAAAATGTAACAAAATTCTTCTGGTATATCATGCAGTGCTACCTAAACGACAAGATGACAAATGATAAAATGTACCATTTATTGATCAATTTTTCTTTGGTCTTTTAGATTAAATCATTCTTCTTTTAAGTTTTGAATATTTCTTTTAACTAAAATTTTTCAAAATGTCATGTTTTCAGTTCATAGTACCAAGTTTTTTTAAAAAAAAAAAGATTATTGAATGATCATTAAATAAACGGAAAATATTATAAATAATATTTAAATCTTTGTCTTGAAACAGCTATTCACCAGAAGACAAAATTTTAAGAGAATCTAAAAAAATATTATTACCTTATTTAAGAGAATTTTAACCTGTTTGAATATTTCTAGTTATAATATAAGTCTCTTCTATAGTTTATATTAAGTAAGTCTTTTTCATCTATGATTAGTTTTTTTAGGCATTAAGTTTGTATTAGGCTTTTTTGTGATATTAATACTTAAAAAAATTAAATTTGGAACAAACATAATATTTATAAATTCGTGTAACAATGATCTTTTCAGATATTTTTAAGGAATTCAAAATATATTTTCGAAAATATTTTTATAAGACATGAAGCCAAATTTATAATATAACCAATAGTCTATAATAATAAAATGTTGCGTAAAATGCTCCATTAAAAGTTGCATAAATATATTTTCACCGTCAATGGGATTAATTACTCATCAAAAAGATCAAAAAGAAAACACAACTTTTATTAATAACACAAGATAAGTCGTTCAAAGTGAGTTATTTTTGATAACTTCTTCCGACAAAGTTGGGTCTATGTAATAATTTTTAAAAAATAAGTTCTAATATATTCTGAAAGATATTCGGTTATTGTAAATGATTAAATATCATCGTATCTTTATTAGGATTGTAAATATACATTTATGTAAGACATAAGAATTACATTAGAGTAATTTATACTCAAGTGATCAGATAGTCTAAAAGTTCATTTGTATTTATCAATGGCAACCATTTTCAATGTACAGTGTGCAAAAAATAAACGAACCATCTTGAATAACTTTTGATCCAATCATAGGATCTTCATGATCTAGGACTCAATTTTAAAGGTTCAAAGGGGAGAAGTCAAATATGTTAATAAATTATGCAGACGATATTTTAAGTTACAAAATCAGACACAGAAACGTACATTCTCTGAAAAAACGTACTTTTTGCACGACGGATTCAGATTTCTGACTCCCAAAATATAGGAGGTAACCGTAAACTGGGAAATATGGTCCTAATAATTTGGTCGGAGAGCGGTCCAAAGTTTGGACCCCTTAATATTAATTTTACTTTTTGCGTATTTCGCCATATCTTGAAACATTTTAAGCAAAATAAAATGTGTTTGCCTACAATTGTAAAATTCATTTAACCAAAGATAATTCAACTCAAAAACAACTTTCAGTAAGTATTTACAATTTTTTTATTAGTTCATTTTAAAATAGTCAAAAAATTTTGAAAAGTAAGGTAAACCATTTTTGCATCATTTTAAAGAATGCATTTTTGCATGGCAAAGGACAAAATTTAAGCAAAATCGGTCGAATAGTTCCCGAGAAAGTGAATTCTAAAAATTCGACTTTTTCAAAATTCGATTCCTCAGAAACTGCTTAACCGATTTCGTTCATATGTTGTATTTTGCCCTTTAAAATTGTATTCCTTAAAATGATATGTAAAATTGCGCACCTTACAATTCGAACTTTTTTCGACAGTTGTTATATAAAATAATAAAAAATAATAAATATACACTAAAAGTTAAATTTTTGCATTGAAGTATCTTTGGATGAACGAATTTTAAAATCGCATGAAAGTTTTTTTAATAAGCTTAAAACTTTCTCGAGATATGGCGAAAAACGTAAAATGTCAAATTAACATTATGGGGTCCTAACTTTGGGACCGCTCTCTTAACCAAATTTTTGGAACCATATTTCCCAGATTGCGGCTACCCCCTATGTTTTGGGAGTCAGAAATTCAAATCTATTGGGAAAAAAAGCGATGCTTATTCAACGAAAGTACATTTTCGTGTCTAATTTCGTAACTTAAAATAGCGTCTTCACTGATTAATTAGCATACTTGAGGTCACCCCTTGAGCTATTAAGATTTTGTCCTAGAACGTGAAGATCCGATCATTAGATCAAAAGTTATTCAGGGTGGTTCATTTTTTTAGCACTTTACATTTTTATCACAGTAACTAAAAACGTAGTCAATATTAATTATTTTAGGTAACACATAAAAATGATCGGTTTTATTTTTTAATCGAAATGTATGTTACATTAAGCATTTGCTATGATCACAAAACTAACTGATACAACTTAATTATCCATGTAATGGTGTAATTCTTGCGATAACATAGAAATATATTTGAGAAGATATTTAAACTGAATTTTATTTTGAAATAAGAATTCTTGTAGCTTTGCGTATGTTAAAAAGACTTCAAACAGACTTGTAGTGGAAAACGAAAGATAAGCTTAACATCACTTTTTAGAATGAAATAAATATGTTAGAAGCTTTTCAGTTTATATAAAATCTCTCAAATATATTTTGTAAGAAATTTTTTATGACATGCGATGTATTTATTTTGTTACTGATAAAAATTTTTGTTGTAAAACACGGAGATAAATAAGAATGTAAAACCATACCATACTAACAGCTTATGATTTTGAAGTATTAATAAAAATATTTTTGTTTTTTTAATTTTATTTTTGAAAATAGATATAAAATTGAAACGAATGCATAAACGTTTAAGTAAATGTACTACAGAAATTTTTAAAATGCCAAACTTATTTCTACTTATAGGAGAGGCTTTAAAAAGTGAAATAAAATTTTTATTAGCTCTTTTCAAAGTAAATATAGAATTAAAAACCACATTACAAAAAAAATTTTTATCACAACTGGTTCATGTTCAATAGAATATTTGAATTATTATGTCATTTTAAAATATTCAAGTCATTTCATAACTTTATACTGCTGCTAATGCATGACATAACTCTAGATGTTTTGATTTTTTTTTATATCTAGAATTTCCAATTGATCATTAAAACTAAAATTTTTAAATACATTGGATATCATTTGTGCAAACTAAGAGAAATGTTTTAAGTTTATGTAGATCTTACAAGTGCAGAAAATGAGAAACTTCAGGGATTAAGAAAATCAGTTATAATTACCGTGCTGTAAGTTAACAATATTTCTGGTAATAAAAAAAAATTATTGGGGGTGAATAAAATCAAAGTATGCGGTTTTTTAACCATTCATTTGGTAATTTTCCAGTTCATATAGTAATGGCTTAACGAAAATTTCAATTTTCAAAATTATAGCTCTTATTACCCCCATTTTAGATTTTAAAAAAACTAAAAAGATAATTTAACCGAATAAATGGTTTTTATGCCATGATTTAAGGTATCATGATAAAATTACCAAATTTTATCACACATTCAAAAACCATATTTTATTGTTAATTTTACCAAACTCATTTCCGAAACGCTTCAGTAAAAGCTTTTCGTTGTTCCTATAGAATCAGAAACACGGTAAATTTTACACAATATTCTGATTGATTTGACCGTACTTTCTTTTTTCTTTCTAAGTGTTGGAATATTCTGAAGCATACCTATACATATTTGCACACTTTTAATTTCTTCTCTCTATTTATCAGCTACTTATTCAAAGTTCTACACTTTTTTTTCTATCATCGCTACCAACAGAACAAATTCTGAGCTATCTATTGTGACTGTTAACTTTACTAACTCAAGTAATAAAGTAGGTTACATTAAATTTTGAATACAATATTTGAAAGATACATAAAACTTAAAATTTCATTAATTTAGAGGAGACAGGCATCAAATATTTTAATAATTACTGTCCTGAGAGAACTATACATCATCCCATTGTTAGTTCAAAGGTTCACAATGTTAATGAAAATGCAAAAATATTTTCAATTACTCTAATTAAGTCAAACTAATAATTTATAGCCAAATTTCAAGCAGTTGTGTGAAAGATTATAAAACTTCACAACAATCTGTAAATTAAGTCCTTCATCAAGGTTTATCTTAATTAATTACACTCCTAATTTAAATTACAGGACTTATTATATGGTATTTTATTTAACACATGTTAGTTTTTCTGAAACATTACTTAAGTACTCAAAGATTTCAGAATCACAAACAGACAAAATGTATTACTTCTATAAAGGTAGTGTATTCAAAATATATTCAATAATGATAAGTAAATTAAATTACAAACAATGAATCGATTTTAAAAATCGCTTAGAAAATATGACTATTTTAGCACTAAATACGTATTCAAATTAAATCAAATTATGAATAAGCATTCTCACTTAAACATAATTATAGCAATTGCAATAAAATGTGGGAAGGAATTTTTTTGACAGTGTCAACTTTCATCTATCTAAAGGAACCCCAAGATACAATTGATTTAACACGTCTTATATACTAGCGAATTGTTATTTTAGTAGTGGTTGACACGATACACAAGAATTAGTAAAACTCAAATCAATATTTCGGAATTAAGTATTGAGAGAAACAATTAATATTTAATAATTCATATTTAAAATAAAATCGAAAATAAAAAGAGTTAAGATGCATTGCATTATTTTCTAAAACTTAAGGTTTTAAAATTATAAATTCCAAATATTGAAAGATAATTGAAAATCATGACTCTGGTTAGTACGTAAATTTGTAAAAGAAAATAGTCCCAATTGGGACTGGATTTTTTTACAATCGATGAATCGGAAAATATCGATGTTATGCAATCATCGCTGATCCGATGTTCAGATTCACAATTTTTCCTCCCATCGGAAATTGCGATTTACTGAAATGTGTACGATGCTTCCCGACGTATCGTTGACATCGATGACTACACGCGCGAGGTTGAGCATTGTTCCCGATAGTAGATCGATGGTTTCAAGGGCGTGCGAAAAGCACTTCTCCCGATCATGACATCGATGTCTGCAAGCTCACCCAAATAGCATTTTCCTCCATAAGTGTGCAGTGATAGCTGCGGCGATGATATCTTTCCTCGTTACAACGTAACTCATCATTTTGCTGCCATGATGAATCCCAATGTGATTGAGAATCTGAGTGTTGTTGAATCTCTTAGTTATGAAAGTGTTTTCCTTTAATCCTGTTGATTTTTTAGCAATCAATAAAACCATTTATTGTTTTTGAATCACTATTTTGCTGGCATCCACGTCCTTATATATTGAGAAAATAATTATCATTGTTAGAAAATATAAAAATTCAACATTTACTTTTGAAAAAATTACATTCTCCATCAAAAAGCCAATCCAGAAGACAAGGGAGCTCCTGGACCAAGTATTGAAAAAATTTCCTTCGTGGAGGACTATTTGATGGAACTAACCGCATTTTCATTACAAAGAGAGAAAAACATCGAAAACCTCTCATGGTTAGCCTGGCGGTGAAGGGACTCTTACCCCTACCCAACCATCTACAAATGAGGATATTTTACTTCAGCACTGTGGTCAGTGTGAGCCGGGTGCAGAATTTGTATCGACCAGCCATTGCTGGGATTCGAACCTGGTTTACCTCATTGAGGGCGAATGCTCTATCTCCTGAGCCAGTATTGCTCTGCATTAATCAATTAACCAAATTAAGGATAGATCTTCAAACTATTAGGTTTACGCTATTAGATTAAAAGTTATTCAGGGTGCGTGCTCGCTTTTATTTGTTGTGCACTGTACAAATCAAATCTATTGTCAAAACATTTACCAAATAACGGAAAAAATATAAAAAAAGTTCTTTATCAAAACAAACAAATATCTTTTAAATCTTTATACATCTATACGTATGCTTTATAAATAAGCTTTATGGATCTATATGTATCTATATGTATACTTTATTAATCTATATGTATATACATCTTTAAATTAACTTCCATGAAAAGTTAAAGTAATCCCCGTTTTTTATGACTGTGCTTCGATCCAAGTACAGTATTTATTATTATTATTGTTTTTCAGGTCTATATCATAAAAAAACAATGTTTTTTTCGCTCAAAATCGCCGAAGATTAAAAAAAGAGGCATTCTACGTGAGGTAACGTTTCACAAAAACAAATGAAAAAAAAAAGCCAAGCTATTTGTCCCAAATTCTGGAACAAACAAGATAATCATTAAGTTTATTCTCTATCTTCTAAGTATAGTCTTCGAAAAAGTGAACTCGAGATGAAAATAATACAGAAAACACTAACCTATAAATAACCATCGACCAATCGCTAGTTTTTAGGTTTTATTTTCTTCTCTTACACACATCACGAATTCCCCCCTTTTTTCCTAAAGTAGAAGTTACCCCTGACATGATATAAAAGAATCTAGAAAAGAGGTGTTTTTTGTTTTATTTCGAAACCATTGAAGTTCAAAGAAGAAACGAGAACAACTGAAAACGTAATCGGTATGGACTTCCTGAACAATAAAGAAAGATCGTTTTGTGGCCCTTAAATGCTAGCATCGCTCCACAATACTATTGGTTGAATTTTTTCTCCTATTTCAGTGACGTCATGGAGTTGAATATTTTACGTCTACTAAGAAATCGGAGACTAGTCCCTACTCCAGGATAGTTTCGCATGGCAAAGTGCTTAACTCTGTATTCGTACTGGAAAAGGTCAGAGGATGCTGTTTGCCTCGAGACAGTTTTGATTATTTATGAACGAGAAACGAAAAAACTTGAATAAGTAATAAAAATAAACGGTTTCTTTTTATATGTGTTAACACTTTACTCTACGTAAATTTTGAATATTTGGATCTCCAATAAGGTGAATGTAAAGTTGTTTGTATGCTTTTATTTTATAGGAAATAAACTTCATACACTGAGAAAAAAAGTGCAGTTAAAAATATCAGAATAAAGTAACATTTACCGTGTTTCTGACTCTATGGGAACAGCAAAGAGATCAGTAATTTTTTCCTAAGTGCTTTGGTAATGATTTTGGTAAAATTAATAATGTAATATGATTTTATAATGCTTTCTAATATGGGATAAAACGGTAAATTTTCGTAATTTTACTATGATACCTGAGGGCATGACATAAAAACCAACCATATATTTAATTAAATTTATTTTTCAGTCTTGTATTTTTTAGTCAATATGTGATTATGAGACTTATAATTTTGAAAAACAGAATTGAAGGTAAACATTTACCTTATGAAAGGAAAAAATCACCAAAGGAATAGCTTGAATACCGTATATTTTGCTTTTGCTAACCAGATTTAGGGATTTTTTTAATAGAAATGTTATTTCCTTACAATGAGATAATTTTAATAGAACTTTTTTCTTCGTACTTTAATTATCAACCTCATTTAGCCTTTGTTGTTTAAACTGAAGTAACCAATATTGATGAAATGTTTAAAATGCATTTTTAAATCAATATGTTGTTAAAATGCATAATTATCTATCGTTGGGTATTTAAAAAATAATCTGTTCACTGCTAGAAAATTTGAAGCGTATTGAAACATAATGTCATTCGAATTTTTGCCCACCTCAATAAGATATCAAGTTGAATCATGATAAATAAAGTATTTTAGTACATGATATTATGGTATGACTCAATCAAAACGTGGTTCAATTTTATACCTTTTTAACGTTGTAGCAAATTTTTCTGGTATTATGATTAAATGTATCAATATTATGGTTCAAATTCGAATCCATTTTTCTGAAAAGGCTCAAGCTTTACGTGTAATTTGAACATTGTTATTGTTTTAAAATTTTCAACGACCGATTTCGATTTAATGAATCTTTCTATATTAAGTCGTGTTTTAAAATCGGAAAAAGTGTGCCAGCCATTATGGAAATTGAGAGAGAAGCATAGTTGGTGAATTGTATGTGTACTTGCAACTCTTTTTACCAGTTAAACAAATCTCAACTTTCACCTAAAATTTGGGACATAAATGATTTTTGGAACAAACAAAAATATTACTTTCTAAAAATTAATGTTTTTAAACGTAATTTAGTTCCTATAATTTTATTGGATAAATCAATAGAATCCTGTGCCATTTTCATGCAGATATATCTCGTTAAAAAATTGTTACAGATCTTGAATATGAAATTCACTAACTACAAGTTAGTAAATTTATCATTTTTATGATTTCATAAGATTTAACCTATAAATTGTCGTTCAAAAAGAATAAAGGGATGTTCAATTTTTTTAAAACTTTTTAGAAAATTCATGTATACAAAGAACTACAACTTTATGTTGTATTGCATACGTGTACATAAAACATTCACAAATATGTCACTAAATATTGTTTAAAGCTTTTTAATTTTTAAAACGTTTACAATTACATCTCAATTTATTTTTTAAGGTTAAATATTTTGTTTTCAACTTTAATAACTTAAATCCTGTGACATACTCCAACCCATTTAAAAATTTCACGACGCCGTTTTAAATCTAAGGAAAAGCAGTGTATTGATATCATACCTAAGATGAATTGGATTAAAAATACATTAAACGCGCATTTTGGAGTCCTTGATTATAAGCGCATTTTTGGATATATTTAATTGGTTTAATCTTAATCTGCTTCTCATGAGCTCATAAGAAATCATTAAAAATCTATGCTTTTTAATGCAGTTCGTTAATACAATTTATAAAAAAAAAAGCTTATACCTGTTTTTTCTACATGAAGAAGTAAAACTGAAATATGTTTTAATCATTTTATATGAAACATAAATCGATAAAATGTGGATTTGCGCTTTCATCGCTTCAGGACTACATAATCAAGTCAGGAAAGTCCAAAAGAACTATCAAACTTTCCTCTTTTTCTCCTCCTTCCTTACTTTATTATCATCATTCGTTTTGACAGAAATAAATGTCTGAGCCTTGTAACTTTTCTTGAATTGCTTTTATTTATTTTTTCCCGACTTCCGGGGAAGTATTGCTTTTCTGTTATGTCCTGGTTGTTATGGGCTGAAAAATTGTAAAGATCTTCATTTAAAGACTCGATGCTTCCACTATGTCTTTCCATGATCTTATTTAAGGAACTAGATTTGTTTCGTCATTCTCTTTTAAACAGTAAATTGTTCATTGCTTTTATGTGTTTTTCTCTTGATTTTGTCAGCCCATGTCAGTTTAGAGAATTCAGGGATTATTCTGGAAAATATGGAGCAGCTAATGTGCTTAATTTACAATCGTAACTATTCTGGAAGGAAGCATGAAACTTTTTCTATTAAATTTCATGACCCAAATTAGAGTTTACGACTACTGGTGCTCAACTCCGTAGACTTTTAATTATAAATCTAGTTCAGAAGACAAGAGAGCTCCTGAATTGATTATTGGGAGAAATTTGTCTTTTCAGAGGACTTTTGATGGAATTAATCAACGTTTGCTTTACATGGTGAGGAAACCCAAGAAAACTTTCCACTGTTAGTCTGACGGTAACATCATAACAAGAAAAATGTATGAACAAATAATATATTTTAGGTGAATGCAAATCTTTTTTGAAGATTTAAATAAAAAATAAACTTATTTTTGTACTCTTAAATCATTGAACAACGTAAGATTGTTAAACCTGCTTCAAGACAAATCTTTTAAGAGTTATTGCAAAAAATAATGCAAATTATACCAAATAAATTATATTATTTATATTCTTTTACGTAACTAGCATTATACGCTCTTTATACCAATAGGCAAATTAAAAAAATAATAATTTGTGAACGTTAGTTTATTTTAACTGTTAACATAAAATTAAATTGAATAATTTAATTTTTCCTGTTTATTGATTTATTCAATTGCACATATTTAATATTTTTCAAAATCTCTAAATATCGTTATTATGCATTAATCTGTTTCTTTTTACAATGAATATTTTTGATATTTAAAGGTAGCATTATAGTGCAATATGTGCCATTTTTTTTATCAGAAGAAGTTTCAAATCTTTTTTAGAGTTTTAAACGAAATATAGACAAACCTGCAATGCAGTATTTTATTTGATTCCTGAAAATTATTTTAAAAGGCAAATGAACAACCAGTTTCGAACATTTTATTTTTATTCACTGGATATTTCTTGTTTTTTAAAAATTCCTAAGATAAATTGAGTCGAATTTCTTTTTATTAATAATATGTTGGAATGGGAATCTGTCTAGATATGCAAGTAGAAAACTTCTTGAATTTAAATTAGAACTTCCAAAAGACTCTCGAATTTAAAACCGATTTTTAAATGCTTGCAAATGTATAAAAAGTCAAAATGAAGTTAGCAAGGAGTTAAATTAAAAATAACTTTAAATGTAGCAATTTTATGAAGAGAAATTCCATGATTAATTTATAAAAATGAAGGAACTCATTGCATTTGAAGGAAGAATAGAATTGTTCTCAAATGCTAAGCATTTTTTTATGTATAATTTATTAGACTAACTGAAGATCTAAAGTAAAAAAATTTAAAAAACAAAGAGAAAATAAAACGAAACATCATTATATCTATGAACTTAGAGTGTTTTTGGCAGCCCTGTAGCCCTATCAAATCGGAATGCAGTGCATAATGCCAAGATATAGCAAGCCCATACCCCCCTTAAGATTCCCTATACATAAAACGAGCGCCAAAAGAGACTGTTATTCAAACTGAACGATCAAAAATTAATCATTCTCAGAATTAAAATGAAAAATTTATAAAGTGTACAATTTTAGATGTATGGTTTACTTTACAAATTCTTAGTTTCCTATCGGATGTAAGTTCTTCAATGATTTAAATCTACGCACTCTTAATATGACAGAACTGATCTTCTAGCTGTAATTTTCCACTTATATTTTGTTTGTCGTGTGCCTGTTTAGGCAGGGGGGGTGCGATTGTTCCTGTTTTTCAGTGGCGCCATCTATGGCCAGGAATTCGACTTCTGCCACGCCATTCACACAACCACAACCCGTTTATAGGGTGGGTCACATTCACACGCATTCACAAACAAAGGAGAACGGACATAGAACAGAGAGAGAAAGAAACATTCATGCCTTCCCCGGGATTTGAACCCAGGACCTTTCTGATGCAAAGACAGTTCCTTGCCCCCTACACAAGCCAGTCGGCACTTATAATATTTAAAATACCTTAATAAAATATTTTGGGAAAAGAATATATAAACTTAATGACAAATTGTGGTTTTTAAAAGAAATCAAATTAAAAAGATATTTATAAAAACTAATGTTTGAAGCTAGCGACCGTCAAAATTTAAAATTTGGCTCTTCATAAAGTTCACTGTTTAGAAACAATAAAAATAAACTGCAGTAACTACCTTATTATCGACAGTACTCATCTGACCTTTTTGAATGTGCGTTTAAAAACAACATCCATGAAATTGAAGAAACATCCCACTAGACTGTCTTTTGGTTCATCGCTAAGCAACCGCTTGTTTATGTTACCAACTAACTGTATATTGAAAAGAGTTGACTCGTTATTAGTAATTTGTTTAAATGATCGCTTAGTGTTTGAAGGAAAGAGACAATGTGGTTTGTTTAAACTATGTATAATGAGGAGAGAAAAAACGAAAAAATGGCATTTATAAAATATAATGATTGTACGTTCTTAAAAGGATAATAGGAAGAAAGTGCATTCAGAATTAACAAATATTATGAGTTTGGATACAAAATACTTCACGTATCTCTTTTATCTACTAAGTTTTAACAAATATTGCAAAGTTAAATAATTATAAATTGAAGTTTATTGATTTTTATATTCACTTTGAAATCAACTTAAATAGGAAAAAAATAATATATTTCTTGCAAATATAATTTGCAGCCATTAAAATAAAGAACCAATACTGTTTCTTTGAATTCATTTCTCGAAACATAGATGAAATTTCAGTGTACTTTCAATCTTTACAAATAAATATTATTTTCTTTACGTTTAAAATAACTGGTGTATATTTTTTCAAACAATTGAATAATGATATTTTTTACCAAAATTAGAAATGTAATAGCTAATATTTCTTATTTAAAATTAAATATACTTAAATGGGACGCTTTTCTTACACTGTGAAAAATTCCGGAAAGTTGCGGTAAAAAAACTGGCACTCTGATCGTTTATTTTACCGTTAAATTTTACACCCTAAATTTTACAATAATATTTATTTAATTAAAATGATTCAAGGATTTTACTATAAATGTTGCTGTTAAAATTTCGGTACGACTGATTTTTTTGTTCCTTGAAATGTTACAGTAAAAATTGATTTTAAGAAAAAAAGTCTAGCACCCTGAGTATCCGTACTATTTATCGTGATCTGATCTGAAATTTTTTACAGTGTACATTCGCTCACAATGTTACTGATATAAAATAATAAAATGCAAAACTTCAAACATTTGAACAGTTCCCCTTAAATGTTAAAGCACAAAATAATTCTCTACAATTATATCATAATGACGTCAACAGATGGTAGAAAATTCTTAATTCGGCAAAGTTAAGAATTTTAATACAGGTTGTGGCAATGTAATCAACGTTATGCACAGGCCCCCTTTACTTACTAGAAAAGCTGGTACCTATCGATTTGAAGCTGAGCTTGAAGCCACCCCTGACGATCGAACACCAGTCCCTTACTATGACTGTTCAATGTCTTAACTACTGAACCATCTCCCCTCCATATTAAATAGATATTATATGATAATATAACTGAAATAAATGCAAAATGAAATTTTTAAATACTTAACAACTAGAAAATTCGAACCTAATTTTTATTTTTGATTATTTGCTTATAAATTTATTTATTTTTTTACTCATTTATTTGTTATTTTTTATAAAAATGTGGTACTGTTTTAAATTGTTCATTATTTATTTTCCTCAAATAGAAAATATTACCAAACATCAAATTCTGAAAGTTACTGCCTATTACACCTAAACAATTGAACCATATTGTACTTAACACATATTTACTAAAAACTAAATAAATAAATCAATCAAGCATTTTTCTCAGAAAATAACTCCTCCAAGTCGTCACGATTATACGATAAAAAAAAATCGACAGATGGTTGCCAAATCCTCGATTCTCACTTTCTTTGTCTCCCTTTCAACTCCAACGTTTCCTAATAGCTGCACCACTAGTTGTTGAGAGAAAGCGCTCGATCAATATCTTTTATTGGCCTTTTCGTCTTCTTTTAAATTCAATCTTTTCAATCCACCCTAAGATTCATAACCTTCTTCGAATCACTTTTCCTCTTGAAAGAAGGGAAAGTTTGCCTTTTGGATAAGCAAACCTGTTCAATTTAGAGGTTAAAAGAAGGTGCAAGTGCTTAATAGAACGACCATCAGAAAAAGCGCCTGTTTCAAGATTCGTTTTAATTAAGTTGTACACAAATGCAATACACGTCAAAAAGAGAAAATTTAGGTTATTGAAACTTGTATCGTTTGATACAAGTTTGATACAAGTCAGTAAATGACCGAATATTAAAAAAAAACTAATTAATGAAAAATGGAATTGGGGATAAACATACGGATTGCTGCGTTCTGCGGGATACCATTTTTTTATTGTCATCAGAATTATTACTAGCTAAAAAGTATGTCATTACAAAAATAAAAATAAAATCTAATAAAATAATGTTTTTAAGATATCCACTATTTTTTGGTAACGATGAAGCGTACTCTGATCACAAAATTAACAAACTCTTGCACGAATAGTTTAATTAAAAATATAATATTCATCAAAATATATTGTTCAATGAATTTTCTAGTCAACACTGTCCACGGTATTTGTACTTAATAATTAATTTCGAAACTCGGAAATAATAAGGTTTCAAGAAAATGTTTTATTACAGTACCAAGATAAGTTAATAGTTTTGACAAAATCAAAGGTAAATGTTCCAAATTTATGAATTTTTAAGTTACAGATTAAATTATTTTAATGGGAATCTACGCAATTTATTAATTATGTAATAACATAAATATAATTATGCAATAAGATTAATAATTATGTAAATTTATGTAAAAAAAGTATTATTAATTACTTCTAGCTGGTGTACGTGTATGCACATGTATATACATGTACGTGCACATGAATATGTCAGAAATTTACGAGAAATGAATTTTGCTTTGCATTTTTAGTGCTTATAGCTCTACAAAATATAGTCCTTGATAGTTTTCCTGCCTTTTTTTTGATCTAGTTTCCATTTTAAAACCGTCGTTGAACTGCCGACCCAATTTTGATTTTACGACTATCAATGTTCAACTTCATAGCCTTGTAATGTAATTTTGAACCTAAGCCAGAAGACAAGAGAACTCCAGGATTAAGTAATGTGAGAAATTCTCCTTCATGGAGGACATTTTGGAGGAAGTAACGCGCATTCGCTTTACATAGGGAAGAAAACCACAAAAACATCCCACGGTTAGCCTGACGGCCAGGGGATTCTAACCCATGATCATTCTACCACTGAGAATATTCTACATCAGCATTATTTACAATATCTATACAATATCTATGCAATATCTTTCCATTTAATATTAAATAGTTTTAGTAAATATTTGCTCGTTACATCTTGCTTCATGTGAATAAATTGCACTTACTTTTTGACAAAAAAATTTTTAAATTGTTTATTATGATTACCCTAAAGCTAATTATGATATAATTTTCATCTCTACACTCCTAATATTCCTATTTCGCAATAGCTTATGTTGGAAATCTGGAAGACCTATCACGTTAGTGTCATAGACTTGATTTAAGAAGTCAATTTCCAGATGAAGTAGAAAAATTATGTTGCAATCTTCTTCTTCAAAACAAAAAGATGTAAAAGAATTTTTGTATGACTTCCACCTGTATAATACGCTAAAGCACTAACCCCTGTAACATCCCACTACATGATATGGGTATTTTTAAAGTCTGTTAAACATATAAGAAATCGGTCATGCCTATATAGCAATGCAAAAAAATTCCGTATTCAAATTACGATATAAAGTACCGGCACTTTAGGAGCATCATTCACAAAATCCATTTTACTGCAAAATCCATTTTTACCGTGAAATATTATACCATAATTTTTACAGTAATATTTATTTAATTAGAGTGATTCAGTGATTTTGCAATGATTATTACTGAAAAATTACGATTCATCAGAGTTTTTCCTTAACATGCTCCAGTAAAAAAGGATTTTACGGTAAAAAGTATTGGCACCCTGAGTACTGGAATTTGATCCGGAATTTTTTACAGTACAAACAAAAAGAAAGCTAAAATCGATCACTATTAGCATTAATCTAGAGCAGTTTCTCTGTATTAATTACCCCAAAAGTTAAATACGTAGAGAATATATAATTGACAGTATAGTATTTTCAAAATTTCTCCCATCGCAATAGTTATAACGAAAGTTAATAAGAAAAAAATTTTTAGAAATTAAGCAAATCAATTCAAAAATGACTTGATGAAGTCACTTTTAAATGCATTTTTAATCTTCTATTTTCATTTAATAAAGGTTAAAAATAATAATTATGAGTAAAAAGTTGTAACAAAAATTTTTCTAGAAAGTAATTTAAAAATGAAATAAAATAATATATAAGACTTTTCAAAATTAGATTAATTTTCTTTTATTTTTTCGTTCTGCTTATAAAAAAATCATGAATCCCATGCTTTAATCCTATTATAGGTTTAGAAAAGTTTACAATATTTCTTTAACAAACCCTTGCTTGAAATCTTAAATACATCAATTAGTAAAATATGTATTCAAAAGAAAAAACGTTTTGTTGAATAAATTTGAAAAATTGTTAATTACCTCAATTTTAAACAAAATAGATTCCAAAACAGCAATTAACCTACTTTTCAAAATTTCTTGCTTTTTGCTGCATCATAATGAGAAAAGTTTGTTCATCTTACAAAATTCATTTTTAACACTTCTTCATTTTTTACATAAGCACCATTTTTATAAGAAAAGGAAGCTATTTTGAAAGGTAACTTTTCAAGGCTTTGCTTCTTAATTAAAGATCAGTATATTTTTAAACATTTTCAAAAGATTTATATATTTTCGCTCGGTTCAGTCATAAAGTATATTCAAAATAATAATAACAAGAAAAAAATAAAAAAATCATTGACATTTTTAAAATTTTTTGTTGAAAATCAAATCATTCTTAATACTTTTTTGCTAAATACCTTTTTAAGAGATATTTAATAAATATCAGTTCTTTTAAAACTTTCGTAACAAAATTATTGTGTAACGAAATTTTCTCCTCAAGTACATAAGTTTTTAAACAAAGAAAAGATGACTTTATGATAATCTTAGCAGGGGGAATAGTTAATAAAGCAGGATTAGTAATAAAGGTTTATATAATTATAAAAAGCTAAAACAATGTGAAAAAAACACAAATAACGTTATAAAAAACGAATAATCGCATAATAAAGAATGTTTTTCAGTGTCAAAACATAAAATGAAAGCTAGAAACACTGATATGCAAGAGAAATCCAAAACAAATTACAACAAAAAGATATATATTGACCATTGGAATCTTATTCGATAGATTTTCTTAATCTTATTCGAAAGTCAACCTTTCTCTATGTTGTCGTAACTTATTTATAATTTCTCCAGAGCACCTTTTTTTTATTCTGTGTTTCGATTTTATTTGAGCTTTTTTCTTGTTGTTTTATTTATATATTTTTTTATTTCGATTTTTAACCAAGCAAATTACATAAAAAATTAATTATTTTTAATAGAACAATAGAATAACATAATAAAAGTAAACTAACTGGATGTTTCCCCATCAAAATACATGTAGATTAGATTAAACTAAATAAATTTATATATTTTTTGCTCGTAAAGCACCTTTTAAGTTATCAAAGTAAATTTTTATGACACTTTTACTTAACACTTTATAAGTTATACAGAACTTTTGTACGATGTTAATAATATTATACAGATCTACGAAAAAAATTATTATTACAAAAAAATATTTTTATCAATTACTATTATATATTTACGTGTTTATGAAACAACTCATTTAAGATACTGACAAAGTTAATTATTTTACCAAAGCAATATCTTAAATTTTAAAACTGTTGAATTTTTTTTACAAATATAAATAGAAGCTAATATATGTTTATACTATAGTGGTATGTTTATACTTTATAAATATATGTTTATACTGTGTTAAATAGAATTTGTAATTTATTACTGATTAAAAATTTTATTTTGAATCGATTGAAAAACTTTTAATAATCACTTTTTTTTTAGTAATATCATTAAGATGTATTTTAATTTTAACTTATACTTCATTAAAATGGCAAGCATATAAATGCAAAACATCAAGAAATATATCTTTATTTTTCAATTCAATTTTCAAATTAAGTCAATATTTCAATTGCATCTGTAATATATATAACTGCCTA
>NC_092207.1:39742457-39745152 GCF_043381705.1 Parasteatoda tepidariorum | reverse complement strand
ATATATATATAGCCGTGATGGCCCAGTGGTTGGAGAACTGGACAACTGTCCGGAGGGTCCGGGGTTCGTACGCTGAAACCCATCGGGTTCATGCGATATACGCACTCATAAAATTTGTGGAAATGAAAGTTCTGTGTTGGTCGCTGAGCAGTACCATGGGTACAGAGATCTAGAGAAAATTTGCTTCCCCTTCATATGTATTTCTAAATTGGGGAAGTGCCTCACACAAATTGTAAAGGCATGCATGTCTTCGGATCATCCTAAGGTCTATTTTCCAGTCCGTTGCCATTGTGCAGCCCTATTGCGACATAAATAAACTACCTACATACCTTTGTAACCAACTAAAATATAGCAATAATCTAAAATAATAAAACTTTTAAATCATGTATAAGCAATATAAGTTGCTACAATGAGAAAATATTGGTCTAAAACCATTTCCTTTTACTGACGAGACATTCTTATTGCTCAGAAAAAAAACATATCATGGTATCAATTTGTAAGAAAACTTCAGAAATATTTGGCTGTCAAACCTAAAATTAATAAACTATAACATTACTAATCATTAATTTTTCCCTTATTTAATAAATCCTTTGTTTAATGACATTTCTATTCTGTTTTATTTTGATTACAGAAATATTTAATATACATCTATCGAAGTTATCTTCTAGATTTAACTTTTGCAACATTCATGCTTAAATTAATTAGCAGTTGCAGCCATTTTCGTAATATTTGTATAAAAACGGAAAGTAACAATCATGACAATCTTATTTTGAATTTAAAGGTAAAATCGAAATATTATGGACTTTCATTATATTATAAAATCATTCCTATATGCAATTTTACAATGCAAATTTTTTCAGTAAAATACTTAGCAGGTGCTTTAAGCAAATAAGTTATGAGTCATTTTAGATAAGTTATACTTAATTTATAATAAATTTTATGTAAAACTGTGCGCCCAATCATAATATGCATTTAAAATAATTATTTACAGCACAAAAATAGAAAGAATCAACTTTTCCGTTCATAGTAAAATAAAAAGTATTTGGTCAAGAAACATATTACATATTTTTATAGTGAGTAAAGGCAACAACCCCCCAAAATGAGCTATGTTTAAATTTTACTCCAATAGAATTTGTAACTAAATCTACAGTACAAAATATGTTTAATTAAAACATTAAATTAAATAAGTAAGTCTATTAAATATGTTTAATTAAGGATCAATAAAATAAATAATTTTAATTTTGATTTATAAATCTGTTTATTTTCTGTTAATGATTGCGAAGTAATCATAGGGTTCTCAGAGCTTCAACAACTAGAAAAATTTGTGTCTATACTTTAACTAGAACTTACTAAAGAATATAATCGATATATTAAGTATTAATACAATTACTTTAAAAAGAAGCTTACAAATTGCATGCGGATTTTTATATTTTTACTAATCTACGAAAAAATCGTAAACTCTTTCTTTAAATATGAGTTTATACTTAAAATTGTAACAAAACCGAAGGCAAGTACTTATTATTCCATAAAACTTTAAACCATTTACTTATCAGCCAAAACAGCAGAAACTCTTTAAAAATGTATTTCGTCTAAGCCATAAATAAGTAAGAGAAATACATCATGTTATAATTTAAACAAAATCTTTTTCAATACTTTGCATTCTAATCTAAAGAATTTCCATCTACATAATAGATTACTGCCATTTTTATGCGGGCAAAACAAAAATCAGCAGCGAAAACTCTATTACATTCAATTTTCTTTCATGAGTCGGTGGATTAGACTCCATCAAAGTTTTCTACGCCATATTCAGATCAATAAACAAACACTCTTGTTGCTCTCACAGCATATAAAATGGGAATTCTGATACGAATAAGCCAGATAATGCGCCCTTTTTCATTACCGCCATAAAAATGAGTTATTGGCGTAAAACGTTGCCGGTCGATTCACTGACATGGATCGAATCGACCCTGACCTCCTTCCTCTTACCTGCCACTAATGTGTTCTTACCCTATATGCATAAAAAATGCAATTATTTATTTGTTCAAAAAATTTTGCATCTCTTTCTTGAAGGAAAATTTTTGATTGATTTCGTCCAGCTTGCATTTGTTGGTAATTTGTTTTGCTTTGCAGAGAAAATGTTGTTCATTTTAGAGTATGTGTTGGTGGCAAGCTTAAAAAAATTAAACAATTCAAAATTTAAAAAAAAAATTATTAAAAGTGCACTATTTATCCAGAGTTACGACGGCAAACTTATACTACGCAATTGCGATAAGTTCAAAACACATTACAAGAGGTATTACTGAAACTTTACGGCAAACCGTACCACTGTTGGCATTTTATTCCAAATTAAAATTTATCGTAATAATTAACGGTAGAAAAATCGAAAGCTTAGCAGCAATCAGTAGCTTAACTGTTATGCACCAGAGTTGTCCCAACATCTTAAAATAGAAGGGAAGTGGTAGCGGGTTCGAATCCTTCCCAAACCCAGTATGTACCTGCTTATTTATTAATCACTTTTCTTTAGTAATGTTATTAAGATGTATTTTAATTTTAACTCATACTTCATTAAAATGCAATGAATATAAATACAAAACATCAAAAATTATATCATTATTTCAATTTAATTTTCAAATTAAGTCAATATTTCAATTTAACCTTAAATATATATATATAGCAAGAGAAATCCAAAACAAAT
>NC_092207.1:39740036-39741938 GCF_043381705.1 Parasteatoda tepidariorum | reverse complement strand
ATATACTTATTCCATCTCAGATACTTAGATTACGATTAAAATAAAATATTCGATATAATTTTTTTTAAAAATAAAGAAATTTAAAAGAGATTACTTTGAAGAAAATAATTTTTAACAATAGAAGTTTTCCTCTATCACCGTAATTTTATCATCATTACTTTCCACTTTTATGGATTTGGTTGAATTATGAATAGTAATTATTTTATATTGAGGAAAAATTGTTTAAAATATCGTATCTATATTTGGATATTAATAGATAGTGATTAAATTAAAAAAAGATTAAGTATTGCTCTATAATAAGTTTTGTATAATAATTTATAGCTATGGTAATTTATTATGATAGAGAAATTTATTTAGGATGTATTGTTTAAAAGTATATTATTGTTTTATATCTTTTTATGTACTAATACACTTATTCTTATTTTTATTGATTTAATTGTGAAATGTACGGTATTTATCGTATTTAGCTTTTTATTTTATTTTATTTTTAGAAAGTTTGTACCTAGTTCCATTTTAAGCTACAATTAAAATGAAACAAATTTAAAAGAACTTAAAAAATAGGCAAATTATTCCATTGGAGCGAATTTAAATTACATTTCTTAAAAGAATATAAAGTTTTTATCAAAACAGTTTTCAAATGAAATAAGTTGTTTTAAATTTCAAATCGGTTGAGCGAAGAAAACAGTAACTGGCTAAACAATAACTGATTTTAAAAAAATGCTACAAGTAGTAATATATTTCATGTTTCACAATCAAAGCAATTTATACGATCATTTCATGAAAAAGTGAAAAAGGAATGTAGTGAAATATATGGAATAAAAGGATGAGAAAAATAATTTTAATAAATATATTCTCAAAATACAACCTCAATAATAACGAAAATTATTACGTATTACTATTCTTTTTTATATAAAAACACGCAAATGGTGAAATTTTCAACATCTATTTGCGTTACATTCTGCAAATGTTTTTTTTTATGAATTTATATTCGAAAACTATATTCAGATAAATAATAATCTATATTCTATTTTTAGAAGAAATCGATATTCGAAATTGTTTACTCTGCTATTGACCCTCTCTTGGGAATGAGCCTTTTTGACACTATTCTATACATTCATTTATTATATTATTACTTGTGTAGAAAAAATAAAGACTTTTTGAGCAAAATTAATTTTGAAAATAAATTGTTGCGTGATTTCTATTTAATAGCGAAATGTGTATTCAGTTTATAAGAATATAGAATGCAACTTTTATTAATTTAGAAAAGATGTGGTTACAATTTTATTTTCTGATTATGTAAATTAATTCTAGACAAAGAGAATAAAGCACAAATAAATCCACTTGGTTCCATAATCAAAAACCTTCCTCAGTGTCAAAATGCAAAATTATAAAAAATAAAACAGAAAGATGTGAGGGAAAAAACCACAAGCTAGCATTAAGGAAAATAGTGGTTCAATACAGTGGTTCCCTATTTTTTCAGCTATGGTACTCTAAATACTGGTCCTTTCTTTTGATATAACCACGATTCCTTAAATCTGCAAACGTATTAACCAAATAAACTTACAGCTATTTTAGAATTTTTCATTGTTTTGTCAACTATAGTCTTAAAATAAGGTAGAGTAAACAAGGATTGGCGTAATCTAGTTATAAATTCTTTTTTCTTCTTCCTTTTTTTTAATGTTTGCATAAGTAGAAAATAAATAAAATAAGCTGACTTTTGGTTTCTGTTGAAATGAAAATAAAAAGAAACTGTTATAAAAGTTTAAAAAGATTAAAATGGAAGCATGTCTCTTTATATTTTAATTTTGTTTTCAATTGAACTTGGAAATAATAATGCATTTTTTTATCAATGCATATCCCATTTACAATTGATTTAATATGTTATTAGGATATATATATATA
>NC_092207.1:39715693-39739992 GCF_043381705.1 Parasteatoda tepidariorum | reverse complement strand
TATATATATATATTGTGATGGGATAAAGTGAAAACCATAAGTGTGTAAGATGTAGAAATTAAAATAAATGAAATTTATCAATATTAGGAAAAAATTGGATACTTAAAAAGCCTATCATTCTGTGCTCTGACTCAATAGAAAATTATTTCTAATAGAATCAATACTATAGCATGTTTTTTTCGGAGAATTTATTTGTGCTTTATTTATCGACTGTCTCGCTTTATTTTTAAGTAAAGCTCAAAGCTAGTTCTTTCTTTATTCAGATTTAGTAATTTTTTAAATATTCAACCTTATAACTTAATCTAAGTTCTTCCTTCTTCTTTGATTTTTCTAAAGAGTTATTCAAATTTCAAAAATAATACACTTATTTATATTATCCCAAATAAAATTTAAAGTAAATAGCTGAACTCATGCATGTATCTAGAAATTGAACTCTACTCCCGAAATCCTAAGATGTTAACTCAAGTCATGATGTATTTGGCTTACAAATACATCAGGTGCCCCTTCCTTTAAAAATTTAAAACAAATTTTGCAGCAAACTTCAACAAATCTCACTGAAAAAAAGAAGAACTGCAAGGTTCCATTTTTTACCTATCAATAAAATGAGCTCATCAAATATTCAGTGAAATGCCAATGCTCGGATCGCCACTCACAAAAAGAAAATGATTGTCAAAGACTTGAAATAGAATATGGAATAGATGAAAAGACATTTCAAGAAGTTGAAAGAATTTCAAGCAAGTTTCAGATCTAAATCTTCAAATAGCCTTTTTGATGCCCTTTTAGCTCTGTTGTAACTGTGAACATTATTTTTTATAAAAAATTAAAGTAGACTTTCGTCAGAAGTAGAGTAGTTTTTCTCCAGAATTTTAGTTACTGAAATATATATTTTCATATATATATAAACTAAATTTCTGGTGAAAAGCTTCGATAATTCAAAAAGCAAGTGATACTTTGCCAAAAATAAAATAACTTTTTTTACAGTGGGCAGGAATCTCATAATCAAACTATTGACTATCTGCAAGTCACTCACAATTGATACATTTAAATTTAATTCTGCGACTCGTGACTGATTATTGTAAATTGAACCATTTGCCTGTTTCACGAATTTCTTTATTTGCATTAACTACTGTATGTTCTATGTTAGAGGTTTGAAATAATTGCTTTTAAGCAATTATTTTGCATATTAATGTCTGATTGTTTTCCAGTGATTGAAAAATATCTGTCTCTTCCCATCATCCCTTTCGAAACATTGCGAACTGAGAAAAATACTGATGTTAATGTGGAGTTTGAACTCAAATGACTTTTATTTAAAAATGTCATTTACAAGTGTTTCGATATTAATACGATATAAGTATAACATGATATTTGTTTTAAAAAATTTAGGGCACATTTTAATTTTAATAATAACACGACATAGGATCCAACTGGAGTGAATGATCCCACATCTCCATATAAGAAACACCTTTAAAAAAAGGCTAACCTACGGTTGAAAATTGATTCAAGTAAAGCAATGGCTACTGAATCAAACTATTTTTGAGGATGGAATGATATAAAAAAAAGTCTAGTACTCACGAAAAATTACAATTTATCAGTTGATAGGATGATATTACGAATTGGGAATAATTTTTAAGTTATCTTAACCTAAATAAAGATCAGAAAATTTTAATAAAATCAGTCTGAAAATACCAGGGAATAATCAATAAGTTTTTTTTCTTGTTGATTATAACTACTCTGAATGGATAACTTTGAATGAAGTCGATCGGTTCCATTTCGCGTAATCAGTGTTGAAACACAGAATTAAGTTTTAGTTGGAAAATATTTTAAGGGTCCATATTTCTTTATGTACACGGGTGTTATAAAAACGTTGTTTAAGTAAAAAAAAAGAATAAAATATGCAAAATAAACCATATGTGAAATTATATTAAAAAACAATAAAATAAAATTCATTTATAAAATTAAATCATTTATTAGGAGAAATTATTTAACAACTTTTTCTGCAGATTCTACTTGGAATACTCATTAAACTTAGATAATTATAAAGTGTCCGAGTTTCTAAGAATGTTATTTTGTGTGTCTCATTATTATCTTCGAATTTCTAAGTAGATAATTTTGTGTTTTTTTTTATTATTTTCAAATTTCTTATGAAATTTTGTGTTACTCTTTATTATCTGCTAATTTCTGAGTAAATTATTCTGAGTATCTTTTAACTAGCTTCTAATTTGTAAGAAAATAACGTTGTGTTTTGCATGATTATCTTCTAATTTCTAAGCAAATTATTTTGTATTTCGCTTTATACGTGTATTTGATAGAGTCATATTCTAATAAAAATTAATAATAAATAAACTAAAAAAATAACTAAGGAATAATTATTAACTGCAGTAAGAGTAAGGACTGTCCTAAATTTAATTATCGTGACAAACTATTCAATGTATTGAACTACTATTGTATTGAATTACTATTGTATTGTATTACTATTGTATTGAACTACTATTCAAACTATTCATGAACTATTACCTAATTTTAAAATATGTTCAAACTAAGCGATAAAAGTTATTAAATCATGCATAAATTTTTATTATTGCTCGAGATAAACTATTTCATAAGTTTTACAATTATTATTTTTCAATTTCTGAAGAATTTCAACTTGAACAATATAACTCACAAAAGAAATTATTAAATTTCCAAATTCCATGTATATTATTCATCTTAAGTATATTATTCATTCACGATTGTTTTTTAAAACGTATTCTAATTTTAAAAATAATAGTAAAATATGCCGAAAAGACTTCTAAAAGATAATAATAAACTCCACTTAAAGTAAAGTTAATCATCCTAAATTATTCATGCCGAAAATTAATTTTACATATTCTTAGTAGAATTATTCATTATTATTTAATTAAAGAATGTTAATACTCTCTATAGAAAAAATCGATCGAAACCAATTAAATAATAAATTAATGATAATTATTTAAATAGGTCAGCATAATAAGCTCTTTTGTCATAACATTTTATCTTCCACCAACGACCTTGCCTTGACCTTAATATTTTTATCTGATAATCCATTAAATGAATAGATGACATCGGCTGCTTTTGTTTAGCTTTAATCTCGAAAAATTGTCAACGTTTATTAATTTAGTAAGCTATATCTACGGCATTAAATACTCCCCATCCTTAAGCGTTCTGAATTTCACTTATCACAATTTCCGCTCTTCAGACACTAAGGCATTGTTTTTTTTCTTTTATTACTGAATAGAAAAATCTATTTTCTTTTCTCCATTTCCTTTTCTCTATATCTTTTGTTGGATCATTGTTTTATTAAAAATGCTATATCTTCTTTTCCTCACCATTTAACCATTTATTCTAAAAACTTTCTTTTCGAAAATAGATGAAAAAAATATATTGCAACTATTAGTTTCAATTGTTTCTGAAAAATTTATTCTAGATAACGAACAGTAGAACCAATTTTTTATTCTAATCAAAAAGAGCGGGTGAATAATATTTTCCAAAGAGATAATAATCTTAGAAACTGCAATAGCAGGGAAGAAAAGATGAATCCGGAGTAAGAAGAAATTATATTAAAAAACATAACTTAACAAAGAATGTTTTAAAAATAAATAAAATGCAAAAAGAAGGAGGGGGGAAATTGCATTAGCTAGCTTTCTCCGATGAAAAAGAAAATAATGATTTTATTAGAAACAGGATTGCTATTATCTATTTATTAATCAAGCGAAGAAAATGAAACTAAGTATATTGCGACGTATGCAACAAATATTAAAAACTTAAGGAGAACAATTCTAAATAGATAAGCTTAAAATAATCATATTTCCATTCTACATATTTCTTAAATTTATATAAAATAATAAATTAAAATTTTTCTGAATTTATGCTAGTGGTGATGATATTAAAAATATGTTTTTTGACAGCCATATTTTCTTAGTCATCACTATGCTACCATTAATAAAAGTATGGTTCTTCGCGAATTTTTTTTTAAATTTTTTCATGCATTAAAAAATTTTGCATTTTATTTTCACTCTATAAATTAATAAAACTGACCCGCCTTAACATTTATAATATTTTCAGGTATGTATTTTTTCATTTATAGTAAATTTTTAAAAATTTTTTAAGCATTTACATAAAAATAGACAAAAAGGACGAACAAGGCCAGAGTCAGAGGTCAGGTTACAAAAGAAAAACTATTTGCTTTCTACGATGAAAAAGAAGGATTGCCTTAGTGACTTATTAAGGGAGAAATTGTTTTTGCTTATTAGTCTAGAAAATAAAACCATTGAAATTAATTATATTTCGTAAAAAATTATATATGTTTATTTATTATGAATGAATAATTATTTATAATTCGTAAAATTATTATTATTATTATCAGTTATTAAAAGTTTCAAAACATTTCTAATTAGATTACATTTAAATGATTATTTGTTTATATACCAAAGTATCCATATTAGGTTAACTTAACATATTACCAAATCATCTATATTAGGTTAACTTGAAACAAAAATTAAATGCATTTCATAGTTGTATTTCATAATATAGTTGCATTTTGCATCTATTCAAATAGCACATATTAATACAATATTAGTCGCTATAACCAAAATAAATTAAGCACCATTGGTCTCAATAATTGAATAACGATTTGTAATAGTTCCCCGAAACGAATAATAGTGCCTTTTCTTCATTAATTTTACTTCATAGAACAAAGCTTATTTTAAATATTAATTTAATCGTCGTTCATTTTAAATTACTTATTATTAAATCATATTTTAAATTCGGAACTATGAACCAAATGAATGCGTGATTTCAGCTTTAGAAATATGAATTTGTTGACGTAATCCGCATATGCCATGTTCATGCTGATCATTAATCTTATTTGACATAACGAAAAAAATATATAAGAACATTCATTAAACTTCAATTCTGACTCGAAATATAATAAATATAATTTTTATTAAAAATATTTGAGAAAAAACAGAATCGTCTATAGTTTAATTTAAAGCGATAGCCATCTATGAGAAAAATTCCTTTTTTCAACGTCTCTTCCAAACGAGCTAATTAAAATTTTTGATTGATTTTCGGATTCGAGAGCTAAAGTTTTCTTTTTAACCTGTTGTCTAAATTTTAGAACCCTAGCACAATCCCCTTGTACAATAATTTCAAGAGGGACACACACATGCTGAAACTATTTATCTAATTTATATATAAGATTTGCTTGAATTTTAAAATTTGAGTCTTGAATACACTTGAGTTTTGCTGCACATGGCTTAATCACTTATAATCACTAAATTATAACTTTCGTATTTAATCGTTGTATTATCCTTCAGATGGATTAAGCAAGTCATATTTAATAAAAAATGTACTCAAATATAAACATTATAAACATGTTTACATATATTAACTGACCTCCATCTCAAAAAAATAGTTTCATTTGACTTTCATAAGATTTTGCAAATCATTAACAAATACCGATAAATAAAAATTGTTAATAAACTCTGCTTTTTAATTGACCAATTTAAAACACTAACTGTATTTATCTATTTGTAATAAAATGTGAATTTCTTTCAGCCCATTCAATCAGAAAAATAGAAATTCATTTAAACTGGGATAAACCATCCGAAACATTTACTTTTCTTTATGAGCAAAATTTGCATATTGCAGTTCCTAAATAAAGTATTTTTGTTTTATAACAAACAAAAATATTCAGTAAAGATTTAATTTTCAATTTTATAATTACAATTACTCAAATGACGAAATTAATTTTTTACATATGATGTAACAACATCTTGCAATAACATTAAAATAAAAACCCTTTATTTTTTGAAGAAGTGGAAGGAAATTTATGCATGACTCTGTGATTACATATTACGTGATTTCGTGGCGGAAAGATTCTCAAAACTAACGAATACTGCTTAGGATTGCAGAATAATCAAAAGTGAGAGTTTTATTCCTGAGAGTGAGCTTGACCTCAGAATTTAACGGTCTCTTAAAAAATACTAATTTTAAGACTGATGTATAAAACGAGGAAATTATTTCCTTTTATTCACATTAAATATTCTGCTAAAATTAAACTGGTTTGAATATTCACAGTTGCTACTGAACTTTATTTATGAAATCAGGATTCCGCCAAAAGAAGCTTAATCATTTAAGGTTTCACACCTGAAAAAGAAAACTGGATACCAATGTTTGACAGGAAAATTAAGGGATAAAAAACAGGAGTAAATGAGCAAATTTAGACAATCCCAATTTCTATTTAACCTTTGATTCCTTTTTTTGTTGACTTAATACAACAAAGTAATCTTTTTCAGGAAACTCAAACTATACATAACAAAGCATTTTCGAGCACCTCATTGAATACCAAAAGAAATTTTCATTATTTTAACAAAACAATTGATTGAACAAAAGCTCCTTTTTTTATTAATGTATGTCATGGACACTTTATCAGATACTTCATTTCGCCCTCACGCAGCTAAAAGTAATCGAATTCGCAAGTCAAACATTTTATATAAATCCATATATCCTCAGATGTCAATTAATTCCTATCTAGATTAAGATGGACGATTCCTATCGAGATTAATAGGTGTTGGGGTCTAGAAACTGACACTGTTCGCGACACCTACAACCAAATACATATCTTTAACCATCTTTCAATAAACGAATAACTAAACCTGAAAACTTAATCCCATCTAGCTATTTATAAAACTACACCAACGTGATCATGCCGCCATGACGTCAATCTGTGACGTCACTGGTTCTCGTCATGATATGCTTAAGGCTTGGTTGGTCGATAATAATTCGCGTGATGCGTTAAAAGAAAAGTCGAGAGTAAAAAGCCTTTGCGTGCTCTCGCTCCGGATCTATTTTATTTTATCTTTGTTTTCAGTCTTTTGTTGTTGGAATTGTCTCCGAAGATAAAAGTGAATTCGCAGTTTTTTTTTTCATTGCGTGTTTTTTAAGTTCCTTTTTAGAAAGTGCTAGATCCCAGAATTTCGATAAACTACTGTATTATTCAAGTCTTTTAAGCCCTATTATATTCTTACTCCAATAAGTTTCTTTTTGGTATTGAATTAAACGAATATTAATTAAAGTTCAAGCAATGCGATTACGAATCGAATAACTTTAGTCTGTGAATGCAAAGGAATTAGAAAATTTTTTATTTCCTCTTTTTAAGGTGCTATTTTAGGTAGTTACGCTAACTCAAAATATCTGCACTGAATAAAAAGTCAGTCATCTTTCAAGATAAATTTTATTGTAAGATGAATTCACTACAGAACCATTCAATTTCGAGGGTAACTTGCAAGAGATATCTCGTACGGAAGTAGGATTTTAAAAAAAAAGCATTTACAGTAAATAATTAATAACGTCTATGAAACGATAGCTATTTATTTATTTTTATTACTTTTTTATTATTTATTTTATTTATTTACTTATTATTTAATTTATATATTAATTATTTTATTTATTTATTTATCTTAAGAAATCGGAAGTAAAAAGCCTTTTGTTGTTGCAATTGTAATTAATAGTTTGTTGTTTGTTTTTATTATTTTTTTCATTGCATGCTTTTTAAATTTTTTTTTTTTGGAACCCTACTATATTATTCAACTACTATATTATTCAAGTCTTTTTAGTCCCATTATATTCTTACACCAATAAGTTCCGTTTCTTTTCGCATTGAATAAAACAAATTTTAATTATAGTTTAAGCAATACAATTACACATTGTCCGATAAAAACTTTTAGTCTGCGAATAACACAAAGGAATACCATTTTTAGTTGCTATTTTTAGTAATTACTCAAACTCAAAATGTAAAAATGTTATGTTATGTTATGTTATGCTATGCTATGCTATGCTATGCTATGCTATGCTATGTTATGTTATGTTATGTTATGTTATGTTATGTTATGTTATGTTATGTTATGTTATGTTATGTTATGTTATGTACATATTATAAAGCTCATAAAAACTTACTTATAAAAAATTTTATTAGAACCATGCTCCTAATCAATAAAAAGTAAGTAAAATGCCGTAACCATAGCGTCGTCACTGATCAAAGGTAAACTAAATAACCACTAACAATAGAGCAGATATTTTACAAAATACCAATAAAAGGTGATTGACAGAACCTGTTTTTCTTTATAACATTAAAGCATAACGGTAGTAAACAGTTTTTCATTGATGTCGACGCATTCTTATTGGCCCAAAAGTCCTATGATATTATCCAGTTTTCTCGCATGAACCAAATTTCTTTGCTTGTCATCATTATAAAGATATTGTTTGCCTGTAAAATGTATCTTCATTCTTAATTTTTGTTATTTATCAAAATTTCTAAGTATTCTCTGTTATTATGATTTTTTTATTTTGATAATTATTTCATATCAAAGGCCTGAAACTAAAAGTGGAGTTTAGGGGAAAATGGGGTCAATTGTAACAGGGTACGATTGTAACAGAGCAAAAATTTCGAGTGTCGGGTTCTAGATTTGGTTCCTACATGGCGCACAGGGTGTACTTAATAAATCTACATGTACACCCCTGCTGGCAACCATTTTTATGTACTTTTGAAAGAGATCATCACAAAAGATATTTTCACGCTACGTAAGTACTTTTTTTTGGTATTAGAATATCATATTGTAACAAAGTAATTTTGTTTAAACAAATAAAAATTATTAACCGAATATGTAAGTGGACACCTTAATTAACATTTCAAAAAANGGTTTTTTCTCAAAATGAAGTTTTTACGTAGTACACGACATTAAAAATGTACCTCGCGCCTGAGTTTTTCTCAAAACTTGATGAAATTTGATACACTTGTTAAAAATATGTTAACGAACATTTTCAAGCATGGATTATTATATCTAAACACTATAAGTTTCAGAACAAGCTCATAAAGCCGTCGTACTGGAAAAATGTTTAAAAAAAATTATGAAAAACACATAAAAAATTCTAAAAAAAATGTTTTCCCCTTTATCTTATATTCCATGCTTGATATTGTTACATTGATAGTGTTTGTCATTTTAGAACTTAAATTTTGAATCTAAGTTCAAAATTCAGGCGCGAGTAGTATTTTCAAGAATTTTAAAAAAATACATTATTATTATAAAAATTCCAATTTTTAGGCCCCAATTTAATTTTTATTGCACTTAAATGCAGTAATTAAGATGATTTTTGTCTAAAATCATTAACATTTTCCATGTATGTTAAAAATTTCAAATTTAAAAAAATTATGATTTCAACATCCACTGTCCCCTTAAGTAACTAAAAATAGAATAAGAATTTAAAATTAAAAATTTTAAATGAAGTTTCAATAGTAACCATACAAAAGGATTAGTTTAAATTTTATCCGAAAGAGAAACATTAACTAACTATGTGGAAACAAGTCTGTGTCAATACAATAAAACATTTTGTGTTCTCTTGAATACAATTTAATTTAGATTAATCAAACTGTTTTTCATAAATAAATGAAAAATAACTGCAACGCTCGAGAGGGATAGTTGGCGATGCAAGCAGGAGGCAGAGCCTTCTGCACTGCGAAAAGTTCCTGTCTGAATTACACTATAAAGTACCGATATTTCCGTGCCTCATCCGTGAAATTCATTTACAATAAAATCCATTTTACCGTAAACTCTCTTGACCGTGAAATTCATTTTACCGTAATATCCATTTTTACCGTAAAATATTATTCCGCACATATTACAGTGCATATATTACAGTAATATTCATTTAATTAGAGTGATTGGGTGATTTTTAGTGTAATTTTTACTGTAGAAATCATAGTTTATCTACACTGTAAAAAATGCGAACTGTACTACTTCTACACTGTAAAAAATGCCTGATTAAATTACGCTATAAAGTACCGATATTTCCGTGCATCATCCGTGAAATTCATTTACAATAAAACCCATTTTACCGTAAACTCTCTTGACCGTGAAATTCATATTACCGTAAAATCCATTTTTACCATAAAATGTTATACCGCACATATTACAGTACAAATATTACAGTAATATTCATTTAATTAGAGTGATTGGGTGATTTTAGTGTACTTTTTACTGTAAAAATAACAGTTTATCTGATTTGTTACCAGTACTGGAACTTTTAGTGCCGGTACTTTTTATAATTTTGCACCATATAGTGAAAAAACTGATATAAGTTTTTACAATTATATTCCCTATCATCAAACAGCTCGTTAAATAAATTAGTGAATTAGTAGCATTTTTATCGAATTAGTATTGAAAACTAAATAACACAACGTATAAAATTAATAAACTTATTTCTTTACCTTTAAACTAAACATCAAGTAATCCAACAATATATATCCTTTACATACTGTCAATTACATAAATTACCCTATCGCTCTCTTACAAAGAAAAATGGCAGGAAACTATTAACAGAAAGAAATGGCCCTACCTGTTTGTTTAGAAAGTGTTGCAGAAGCATTAATAACATTTAAAATCAAATGTAATCATTGCCATTACGTGACAAAGACATTCCACTAAGAAGCTATTCCTGACTGTAAACATTCATTATTGCAACTACTATGCAACAATTCGAATTTCTTGATGAAATTTAGCTGCCGCAGGCTCTTTAATTTGATTATTTGTTTCCGAGATGTAGAATTCTCGTTTAAACTTGCCGAATTCCAAAATCGAGCGGTCGCTGTTATAAAAGGTAAGGTATAGAGAGAAGCGAACCTAATGGAAAGACATATTGTATAATGTATTTCAAAGAATTGTGACTTATTTTATTTCTCTGTTGTTTTTGAGTAATTATTAGCTACATTAAATTAATAATATTCATATTGAAACAATGCAAAAAAATTGCCCTGAAAAATATTTCATAAAACATATAATAATACATTATTTATTTCAAATGTTACTACAAAGACGGAAGGGGCGATTTCGGGCCTTCTTGTTTCTGTAATTAATTCAAAGAACAACTCACTGAAAGTGTTGAGTATTTCTGACTGTCATAATTTGATCCAATTTATTGCCTATTAATCATTCCAGTCTTTAATCATTCTAGGGTAATCCTGTCTATTCTAGGAAAACCCTTTAATCATTCTAGGGTAATCTTCAATCATTCTAGTGTTAGTCTTAAATAAATATATACATCGAACCTTATACCTAGAATGACGAGAAGATCAACCAGAGTGGACCCTAAGGTATTTTGGTTCGTACTCCATAATCTTTGGTAAGTTTGTGTATAAAGTACCCTTTAGCTGTAAAGTATGGTAAATACTTCACAGCTACTAAAGTAACGCTAAGAAACTCTCGTATCTGTAATAACGATTCTATTAATTAGGCTGCATATTTCCTTAAAAAATTTTAAAATAAGAAGAATTTAATCTTCTTTAAATTTGTAATGTAGTTTGTGTATAAGGTACCCTTTAGTAGCTGTAAAGTTTCATTTTTAAAAAAACATTTTCAATATATATTCAATTAATATTTATAGAGAAAAGAAAACTTGATTATCTAAGAAACTAATGTATAATTCAGAAGTCAGCGTTCCATTTAATCAAATATTTTCAATAATCAAATAAAAAATACCATAGAATTTTGATTATCGAGTCTCAAATATATTTCTTATTAAACTAATTATGATTATGTTTTAAGATTTTGGAAGTCTAATTGATTTGCACATAAACAATTTTGGAAGTGACAGACTGACCCCCTCAGATTTACTATGTATGCAAAAATGTTCAGTTTTTTCTAGTGTTAAATGTATGATATACAGTGTGCAAAAAATTGACCACCCAGAATAACTTTTGATCTGATGATCGGACTTCACGTTCCAAGACTCAATCAGATAGTGACGTCAAATATGATAATTAATTAGTGCAGAAGATATTTTAAGTTACGAAATCAGATACACAAACGTACTTTCTCTGAATAAACATATCTTTTTTTCGACGAGTTTGGATTTCTGAACCCCCAAAATATGGGGGTAGCCAAAATCTGGGAAATATGGTCCCAATAGTTTGGTCAGGAGAGTGTTCCAAAGTTATGACCCTTCGTTAATTTTATTTTTTGAGTTATATCTCGAGAACTTTTTAAACGAATTTAAAAAAATCTGCGGACAAATTTAAAATTCTTTTACCCAATAGTAATTCTATGCAAAAAATAATTTTTAGTAAATATTTATTATTTTATTTAATAATGGTCGGGAAAGTATTTAATTGTAAGGTACACACATTTTTGCATCATTTTAAAGAATATAATTTTTCATGGTAAAATGCAAACTTCGAGCAAAATCGGTCGGATAGTTAATGAGAAGTCGAATTTTAAATATCTGACGTTTTTGAGTTTCAATTTCTCAAGAACTATTCAACCGATTTTGCTCAAATTTTGCAATTTTCCATGTAAAATTATATTCTTTAAAATAATACAAAAAATTGTTTGTGAACGAAAATATCCTTTCTTAAAAAAAATATTATGGAAAACTAAGCAACTTTTTGAATCCAGACATAAACTAGAGTGCAATAAATTGTGCAAATTTTTGTTTAAAAAATACTTCGCGAGTCAAAAATTGTTTAAAAAAGTTTTAAGATAAATTTATAAAAAATCCTCAACTTTTTCCTATAGTGACGTTAAATCACCATAACACATCAATCATTTAATTACTTACCTTTATACTTTATATCATTAATTATTTATGTATTAAAATAATTAATCATTTTGTTAATTATTTCAACACAGTTACAAATTAAACCTCGGTCGTAATGTAACCGAATAAACTCAAAAACAAATTCCTTTTTTAGGTTCAGAAATCGCTAAACGTTTATCTTTAAACATCACTATACCGTAATTTTTTAGAGTGCTTACTTCTGAAAGGTTTTATGTCTTTGAAAAATAATACAAAAATGTTATAAATCATTTGAACAACTAGTTTACTCTCTGATCCCTGAAAAATCTATTTAAAGCTAAAAGTGCTTCTATTTTAGATCTCATAATTCACCAAACATCCTATCATGAATTAAATCTATTTTATTGCTGTAGTGTCATATTTTTAGCTGTCATAATTATGACATGGTAAAAATAAAGCACTCCAGTATTCATTTATCACACCTGCATTTGTTTTAATGCAAGCTATAAATGTAATATGTATCTTCAAATCTGGCTATTTTAAATGTTTTTTTAACTTCAAAACAGATTCGATGATGGCATTAATCTTTATAAAAATGTCTCATAAAAATGGCCGATTTCAATCTTCAGCAAGAACCTCAGCGGCACAGAGAATAAAGCGTTTGTCCGGGAAAAGAGCTTCCCAATGAGGAGAACCAGGCTCCAATCATAGAGGTGGATTGTGTACATGAATCCTGTTCCCGTTTGACCTGGGCATAATAATTTTTTTAATAACTAAAGTTAATATTATTTTTATTCTTTTTTCTAAACCCATACGTCAATGGAGAATTAGATATTTTTCAAAGTTAGTTTAAAATAATGAGAATTGTTTTTAGTGCGAGAATTTTTCAGCATTTTAGAAAGTACTTGACTTAGTTTTAAATTTAAACAATAAACTTTTGTACCATTATAAAAAATATACGGTTAAAAAAATATGTACTAATGACAATTACAAGTTTAAGGAAAATTAAATTCTTCTTATTTTAAAAATTTTTATCAAATTTTTTTTTAAAAATCTACAGCCTAATTAATAGAATCGTTATTACAGATACGAGAGTTTCTTAGCGTCATAAAAAAATTATTTCACTTTGGCATAAACGCAAAAAATATACGATGTTCATATTTTTTATGTTCATATCATTAATCTTACGATGTTCATATTTTTTTTTGCTATAACATTTGAAACAAGATAAAAGGGAATGCTTACAGGATGCTTAACAACTGGATGCTTAGGATAAAAGTAAAATCTTTAACAATATTTTGAAAGTTATCGAGGCGAATTTTGTCATTTCAGTATTTCTTTAAAGCATATCTAGCCCTTATAATCATTACCCGGAGAAAAAAAGTCTGGTAAAATTACCGTATTGAATTGCAAGAACATTTTGAATAGAAAAATGATATTTTTGGTTATAAAACTTATTGAAACCATTCATTTGGAAATTTGTTTGTTTGTTCATATGGAAGCGATTTACCGGAAATTTTTATTTTCAAAATTATAGTTCTTATCACTACACATTTAGTATAAAATGTGAACCTGAAATTTAAATTTAACCAAATAAATTGCTTATATGCCATGCTTTAAAGTATCATGATAAAGTTACTAAATTTTACAACATTTGACAAATTTTATCACGTTTTATTTTTATTTTGCCAAAATCATTACCAATGCGTTTTGGTAATATTTACCAAAATTTTTGTGGTTCCCATAGAGACCATAGAGTCATAGAGACAGAAACACAATAAGTTTCACAGTATTCCGGTTCATTTAACCATACTTTTTTTATCGTAATATTTTTTTTTATGAAAGCGGATAATTCGCTTACAAAGTAAATTTAATGACAAATCTTTTTTCGTACCTCAGCAGTACTTTAATGAAATTAGTTTAATTTTTTCATGCAAATTTTAATTGAAGAAAAAAGTATACATGCAAATATTTTATTAGACTTGTAGTTTTATTGCTTGCGGGTCTATCAATATGTAATCTTTTGCTATCAAACTCATATCAGTAATAATTTCCAGATTCCTGAACCAAATTTCGAAACCAACGAAGTTTAGACGGAAAGAAAAAAAACTACGAAAACTGTACGAGATGGGGTTAGAGTCAAATACTTCTCGAGTAGTAAAATGCAGAGAAAAAAGAGCGTTGATACGCGTATGAACGATATACGAGTTTTCCTATAACGTCATCGAGCATAACAGATTGCATCAAACTTTTCCTCACATGTAGCTAAAAAACTCTTTTTTTCTCTCTTTTTTTTATTTATTTATTCATTATTTATTTTTATTTATTTTTTTTTGAATAACTTATTAACCACGGTAGTGACCTCAAAATGAATTTAAAACCACAAAATTTCTAAAATTTGCTTCATCCAACATAAAAAATTTGATGTTTCATTTAGTGTCATTTCTTTTTAAGTTCACTATCATAAGGGTTTAAATTCAAACTTCCACAGTTAAATTATAACCTTGAAGAAGTAGCGGTGCATTTTAAACGTACATAAAACAAGCAAAAAGTTCTTCCTCAGTTTCTTTATTCAACGTCTTTCAAACTCAATAAATTCAAAGGAAATAATTAGGCTTCTTATAGCATTCTTCTTCATTCTTTCCTTTCAACTAATTTACGGCTAATTGATTTTCTTTAAACTTGACATTCAAATGTATTCTCGGAATTTTAGGAGGAATGCAAATGATGTAATCGATGCCTTAGTTGCTTAGAAATATTAGTTAGCATGGTATGTTTCTACTTCAGAAGAAGTCAATTAAACCAGATTTGCATTTCTTTCAATTTTTTTCCTTGGAAACTGCTGTGAAGCACCATATGCTAATTGAGAGTTGTAAGCACCTTCGTCTATCTTATGCATTTTATTTATACTTGAGAAGAAGTAGAAGCTCAAATTCACAACTTTCATTTCAGTGCAATTGAGTGCACTAGAAGTCTTAAATAGTTTTGGTCAAAAGACTTTCTGATATTAAAGTACCGCATAACACCATATTCTTTCAAAATTGAAACAAGTGGTGATCACTCTCTCTTATTTATATGTAAATGGTACACTGTAAAAAAAATTCGGATCAAATTATGGTAAAGAGGACTTTGGTGCATCATTCGTAAAATTAATTTTACTATAAAATCTATTATTACCACAAAATTTTATAAAGTAATTTTTTAAATAATTATTATTTAATTATAGTGATTCAGTGATTTTATTGTAATTATTACTGTAAAAAGTACTGCACATCAGATTTTTTTTTTTTTGCTTCGGAACATGTTCGGGTAAAAGTGGATTGTACGGTAAAAAGTACTGACACTTTAGATGTATCTTCCACAAAATATATTTTACCATAAAATTCATTTTTACCGTAGAATGTTTGGCGGAATTTTTAGAATAAAATTTATTTAGTAAGAGTTATTCAATGATTTTATGGTAATAATTTGAGTAAAAATTACGGTATATCAGATTTTTTTTCCATAACATGTTCCGGTAACAATGAATTGTAGAGTAAAGAATACTTCTTAATTCATTTTTGCGATAAAAAGTACTTTTTACTGTAATTGTATCTGGAATATTTTTAATGTAATACGTGTTTTTTCATTAAAAATATATTTTTCACACGAGCAAAATGCATCTAGATAATTTTCCTACACATTAAATATTATAAACAGGGTATTTTGCGATAACCTGCAACTGCAAGCAAACTGGATGTAAAATTTCAAAATCCTATTCAAAAATTAAGAGTTAAAATTATATAATTTAATGGAAAATGAATATTTAAGACAGGGAAGGTAACCAAAATATTATCAAAACCAAATGAATTATTTCTAAAGAAGGCGGAACTGAAAGTATAAATAAATACCGTTAAAAACAGGAAAGCCTGTATACTCATGCAAGTAAAGAATGATTTACTTAAGAAAAGTTTACTTAAAACTTTCTTGCTCCTAAAAATTTATTACTGCTCATTACTTTTTACTGAAATATTAAACTTTCTAAATTTGCTATGACTATTTAAAAATATTTTTTCTGTTTTCGCAATTTAATTTTTTATGAACTCACCTTTACAAGCTTTTTTAAACGCGATCTGAGAATTCGTACGCAAAGGAAACTCAATTTACTTTTGCTATTTTCTGACTTCAATCTCATTTCTTAAGAATGTAAACATTAATATAGATCTTTCTTGAGCATGTAACGATTATTTTAAAATTGTTACTATTGTGTATTACAAATAATGTGATAAATTAATCCAAATAAATATTAGGTTTAGTGAAGAACTATTTTGCACCATCCAATTACACAAATGGCGAATTGTTTTGACGTAGAAAATGTGCACAGTGATATGCAAATGTTTTGTAAAATAAACTTTTTTTTCTTAATTTTTATTTATTGATTTTCCCTAATGATGTCATATCTGTCTAGATCGTAATACGGGTGACTCGCCTTATACAGCTCTACACATACTAATTAATTTTAAAGAAAAATTAATATTATTTCCCATTCCCAGCTACGTTCTCTTTGTGCATTTTTAAAAATGTCATTTTTTTTACGTTTTTGCCGACAAATTATGTTTTTATTGTATTATAATAAGTTATGCAATAATATTTTGTTGATTTGTAATGAATAGTTACATAAAAATATAAGTGATATTTTCATCCACAAAATTCAATGAAAAACTTAAATAAAGTAAATAAAGCACCACGGTGACTTAATTAAACCATTGATTAAAATTTCAGAGGAGAATCCTAAATAATAACCCAAGGAAGATCAATTATGATCGATTGCGTAAACTTATTTGATGCTTTGTAAAAATATCATATAAATCCTTCAGCTTTATTTCGAATCTTCATTAACTCAATAGTCATGAAAAATTGCTTATATGCCGCATTTCGAACACAACACTGAAAAAAATAACTGTGAATTCTACAGGTAAAAAAAAAACATATTTTTCACAAAAAAAACTGCTTAAAGAGCGAGACAGATTTTTTCTGCATTTAATCATCACTAATGCACTGCAAAAAATACCTTTTTTTTACTATATCCATGCATTTGACTATATAAAGCTGTTTTTTACAAATCAGTTTTTTTTCGTTCTTCACCCTAATCATAAAGTGATTAAAACTGTCAATTCAATTTCTAGTTTTTACTCGTACCATGCAGTTTTGCTGATCGTAATGTGACTTCCTTTTTTTCAAATCATTAAACGATTACTTTCCATACTTGCTCTTACTTTCCAGAAATTGTTTTATGGTTTTGAACATCGTGTGAATAAAATTGAGAATCAACTTTATTGCTAAGTTGATACTCTACCTGATTTTCATCTCTCTTTATATATTGTTTTTCGGTAAGTTAAATTACTAGACATATTTATTAGGGTTAGCCACTATAGTTTTAAACGTTACACTTAAATATGACTTCAATAAGTAAAATTTTAAAGATAAAAACAGTTTCGGATTTTTCTTCATAACTTAACACTGCAGTTGCAGTGACTTAGGGGATAAGAGCATTCGCCTCCTAATACTCACCCAGGCTCGAATCCCAGCTGTGACTGGTTGGCCCAGCTCTCAACGACCATAGTGCCGGTGTAAAATATCTCCGGTGGTAATCGGATCATAGGTTAGAATCCTTTTGCAACCGGGCTAACCATGCTAGTTTTTAGAGGTTTTCCTCTCCATGTAACGCAACTAAGAGTTAGCTCCATCAAAAAAGTCCTCCGTGAAGTCTAGTTAGTCCCAATACTTAATCCAGGAATTCCCTTGCATTCTGGGATGGATTTAAAGTAGCAATGCTATAAATTTGAACATTAAAAAGTATATACCAAGAATTGGATCTCCCTTACAAAGCCGGTTATAAAATATTAAATGAAATAACCTAGCACTAGATCTGATGTGGCTTAAAGGGTATAGCGCTCGTTTCTAAATGAGGTGGTCCGAGTGGTCAGCCGAATACGCCGAACCTGGCGTATTCGGCTGTCTTCTCGCACCGACCACAATACTGACATAGTTTTCTTGTAGGTTTTTTTTTAAATATCAGAGTTTTTTCTAACGTTAATGGAGTTCTTTTTGTTAAAATAACAGTACTTAACTGCTCAAAAAACAGGCGTCCATTTTTAAATAACAGTATTTTTCCACGAAATAAACGGTATTATGCTGACACACCAGCTGACAGTTTTTTTTTCTGTAAATTTAACAATTTTTCGAAGTGTATGTTTTTAAAAAGTATTTAAAGTCAACTCTAATTATATTTTTCCAAAGAAATTACTTTGATCAGCTCTCATAAATAATTTGATTCTAAAAATTATTCTGCTAAATTGCTTTTATTCCAAGTACATATTTAAATTAAATATTAAAGAAATATATTTATAACCGAGAAACTTGGTCTGTAAAGTATTATTTTTTAAAGAAAAACTTTGGTGAACATTTCTGAGTTTCCAAACTTTTAATGATGAAAATCATTTTTATTTCGCTAAATGTTTCAGAGTCAACATTGCTACGTAAAAGCGTTAAAGTGGTTCGTGTAAGTACCTTCACTGCAGAAATAAGGGCTTCTTACATCTAAACGAACGGCTATTAAAAGAAACTTTTGCTATTTCTTCGCCTAAGGTCTATATTTACTGTTTTTTACGACTATTGATCATAGCCACAACATGTGAAAGACTTCTTTAAATCTAAGACATCTAAAAAATTTATTCAGAATTCATTGGTTTAAAGACAGAAAAAGATAGAAACTGCAAATTTTGAAGGAGATGCTTGCAATGCTTTCTTATTTCAAGATATTTTGAATATTTTATATTTGATAAGAAATCTCTGGCCATTATTTACAAAATGTACATTTTAATTTATTTGATTCATTCAGCATATTAATTTCTACTGATTCATGTTCCAGAAATAATTTGCTTAATCATTTTAATTTAATGAATGGGTTTTTTTAAAGAACAAAATATCTATAAATGTATATTTTAGAATACAATCTAAAATTTGTTTAAATGTAACAATCAGTATTTGCCCCCCAGATTATTTCGTAATAAAATCCAAAACTTTTCAACTGACCACTATAACCTATCGCGAAATGGTAAAAAATTTGCACTATAAACCAAATATTTGATCAAAATTTATTACAATACATTTTTTATACTTTTTAAATAAAAAAGAAGATGATAATTCATATTATTTTTAGGTAATGAATTGATCGAAAGTTTTATTACTGTTTTAAACTTAACCCCACCATTATACCCAAAAAAAAAATTATTTTTCTACCTTTACATTCCAACTTTATTTTAAACAGTTTCATTTTTTTATTTTCATTTACAGAACACTTCCAAATTATTAGGGACACTTACAATTTCTAAAAAATTGTCATTTTTTAAAGTGTAATAACTTTTTCAAAAATGAATCAATTTTCATACAAATTTCAGGATATCATGTTCAGGTAAAAATTATTAATTTAATTTAACTCCATTTTTTGCAAAAATTTGCACATTTGAACAAAGCAATTTTTTTTAAAAAAGAAATGTCAAGTCTGACAAGTTGCTACTTTGCAAAAATATTTCTTGTATAAAATTTTCTATTTACACATTAAAGTGCAAGTCATTAAATTTAAAACGCGCTAAAGTAAATGACTTCACGAATTTTTTTGACGAGATGTGAGATTTTGAAAATTTTTTGTCATTTATAGTGAAAAGTGAGTTGTGGCTGTATTTTTGGTGAAAGAAACCTGGAATAGCTCAGATATTATTGCAAAAGCAAGAGCTTGTATTGAAAGTATGCCGGAAAGAATAAACGCAGTTATACAAGCAAAAGGACATGTTACAAAATATTAAGATTTTTTTTTTATTATATTTGTTTTTGTAAGAGAGTTTTTGAATTTTGTAATAAAGTTAAATTTCTTGAGTCGTTTTTTAAAATTTTATTGCAAATTTACAAATAATGTGCTTGCGTGTAATAATGTTTTAAATAAAAAACTTAATTAATCCGAATAAGAAAGTTGCAAAAAAATAATACTAAATACCAAATAATTTTCGAATTCACAATAATTTCGTTTTCACTATAAATGACAAAAAATTTTCAAAATCTCACATCTCGGTCTCGAAAAATCGTAAAGTCATTTACTTTAGCGCGTTTTAAAGTTAATGACTTGTACTTTAATGTGTAAATAATAATTTTTATGCAAAAAAAATTGTTACAAAGTAGCAACTTGTCAGACTTGACATTTCTTTTTTAAAAAAAATTACTTTGTTCAAATGTGCAAATTTTTGCAAAAAATTGAGATAAATTAAATAAATAATTTTTAGGTGAAAGTAGGAGACCTGTACATGATATCCTGAAATTTCTATTAAAATGGATTCATTTTTGAAAAAGTTATGACGCTTTGAAAAATGACAATTTTTTAGAAACTGTAAGTGTCCCTAATAATTTGGAAGGGTACTGTATATATTTTCCAAACTTCATTGAAACATTAATTTAATTTTTATTAATTTATAGTACAATAGAGCTCTAATTGAACAAAAAGTAAAAAAGTACATTAGAAATAATATTAAAAATGTATATATATTAAAATTACTCTAAATAGTCAAAAAAGTATAAAACGCAATTTATATTTGCTTGTTTACATTCGTTTTCTTGTTTGCCTTTTTATTAGTTTTTTTATTAAGAGAGTAATTTTAATTTGTTTGCTCGATAAATGACTTTTATTTCCTAGTGTTTCAAATTTAGAGTAGAAGAAATTCGTATCAGATTTATCTTAAAACAAATAATAATAACTGAAAACGACGAAAAATGTTTTTTAAACTTCTTGAGACTTCACAAAAAAGCTAAAGTTTCTATCCTTTGTAAATAATAATACTTATAAGCTTTATTTTCAAATAAGGTCCATATGTATTAAATTAACAGTCAATTTAATTTTTTGCAACAGTGAAAAAAATATTAATTACAGTAGCAAAATCTTATTGATAAATTTATGCTACTCTTAACTCAATGACTTATGGGGGGAAATCATTTTTATCATTTGTCTTATATTTCATTAAACATGAAACAACTTTTGACACGCAATTTAAAACCAGAAGTAGTGATAACAGAAAGTTGTTTTTGTCATGAAAATTGCAATGCTTAGCAACCAAACATCCCAATCAAATTTACATACCCAATATTTAAGTTAGCGAGAAAAAAAATAATAAGTAAAATTCAAACCTCGTATAATAATTCTATACTTACAAGTAATTAATGGTTATTCAACGCTGAAAATGACGTATTTAGATCATTATCTATTAACAAATTTAAATCATAATATAAATAAAGCGTAATTTTAATCGAAAATAAAAGAATTTTCAAGAATAAATTGCGAATTTTCACTCTTGTTATATCAGTTGTTATTTATTTTATTTCCATTACTGCAGTTCATATGATGTTTAAAGAAAAACTCTGATAATATTTGATTTAACAGAATATTACTGAAAGATCTTCAGAAATACATAATTCTGTTGATTAAGGCATGTAAAATCTATATCGAAATTTCATTTTAAAAACTGAGAGTAAAATTCTTGGAAAAAAAAAGTTGTAAATAGTACTGTAAAATGTTAATGCAAGAACATCGGACTCAGTTCTTTAAAGTCTGATTATATTTATTCCCTTTAACATCGATACAAAAATCATTAATGTCTGAGTCGTTTCTGACAGATTTAAAAAAACATTTAATATTGTAACATAAGTAAATGTGTTAATGCAATGGGACATTAAATTTTGAAAAAAGCATGCAAATTCTCTTTCTCACTTTTTCTTATTGTTAATTTCCTGTTATTAACAATGTTTTTTTCTTTCTAAAACAGTTTAAACATATATAATCTTAAATCATATTAAGTAAAATATCTTAAAGAATTATTTTATTTAACCTTATCAATTTAGCTAGTGTATTTGTTTGCATTACTGAATGTGTTATTAAACCTTGTATCATTTACATTAAACTAAAATTTTTAATATCTGAGTGAATATTAAGTGGTCAAAATATTTTTTTAAGATTTTAAAATAAATAGACCTATTCAATTTTATAAGTCATATTAATATCCACAATAAAGTATAATTATACAAGACGGTTTTATTTACTCCCATTTTAAGTCATCATTTTCGTTGAAATGTTCTTAAAATATTTAACTTAGAAACACTCTATTAAAATACCTTCAAAACGAATTATCTCTTTTCTAATTATTGTTCTTGCTAGTGTGAATATTTCGTTTTCGCATCATTAAATGTGTGAGACAAGTCTAAGATACGCCATAAAGTTTATAGAGAATAAAATTTGACACCATTCAAAAGGGTTCATTTATGAAAGATGCTTAGAAAAGATCTCATACTTAACTTACTTTAAAGGGCTTCTGAAAGTTTTATGTCCTTATTAAACAAGAACATAAGGCCTTTGTGTCATATTAAGGAAATAGCTCTTTAAGAAAGAATTAATAACTGCGATTTCAACGGTAAGTTTAATGCTAGTTGAAGCCATTAGGTTAGATTTGAATATATTTAACGTAAAATTAACAGGGATGAGGTTTAAACGATCTCAGGCAGGAATTTAAAGCAACTTAATATGGGTATATAAAAGAAACTTTCCTTAAACTTTCACTCTAAATTTAAATAAATATTTAACTATTTTTATCTTTGACGCCATGGATAAAAGTTATCATGCAAAATCTAAGTGCATAGATATTATTTTAATCTCTAAATAAGCAAAAATCTTATTTTTATTGTAAGTTGTTTTTTTAATTAAATTATTTCTTATAGCCTTTTATCATATATTGCATTTTACTAATTCAAACTAATATTCTGCGTCTTCTTTAATTACTTCCGTGAAATCTCAAGCAAATATTTTTAATTAAAAATAACAGATATTTTATAATCTCTTCAACACAACAACTAATTACATATAATGTTAGAGCTATAAAAGTGACTTGTTTTTAATGTTGTCTATTAAAATGTATGCGAATTTTAAAATAATTCCCAAGAAATATAATCATATATTTAAAATCATTAAACCTAAAATAACACAAATATAAACTAAAAGGATCATGGGTTAGAGTCCCTTTGCCATCAGGTTTTCGAGGTTTTCCTCTCCTTGTAACGCAAAGGCGGATTAGTTCCATCAAAAAGTCCTCCACGAAGTCGAATTTCTCATTCTACATGATCCAGGAGTTCCCTTGTCTTCCGAATTGGGTTCAAAATTACAAGGTTACGGAGTTGAACATTAGTAGTCGTAAGCCCAACAAATTGGGTAGACTGTTCAACGACGGTCATAAAATAAAATAAAATATAAACCAAAAGTTTAATTTTTCAAAAATATTACAGAAATCTGAAATCGGCGTTCAAATGATATTACAATATACACTGGTTATCATAAATTAAGGAAAATTCACAAAAATCGCGATAACTCAAGAAATTACACATGGAATTTTATGAAACTTACCCACAATATACAACACATAGTAAGGTATTAAACAACATAAAAAGAAATTATCAGACATTAATAGTAGTATAGAAATTAGCACATGTATAAAATAAACAAATTGGAAGTATCGGTTTGCAATAGAAAAAGTACCTTTAATATGGAATATGATTGCCTCTAGAAGCAATACAGCACAAACAGCGATGTGTGATGCTTTCAATTATGCGGTCTATCAGTTCAATAGGAAGTGAGAGCCATTGCTCTT
>NC_092207.1:39651159-39715617 GCF_043381705.1 Parasteatoda tepidariorum | reverse complement strand
AAAGTTCCTCAAAATTTACTATTTAGTCCCTTAATTAAAAACAGTTAAATACGATATTTTTATGTTTTTATTTTATACTAACTTTATTCTAAGCAAAGGTCATATAATTTTTTTATTGCAGCAGCAATTGTTCACAATCTTAAACTGAAATCAGCTAAATAGTATGTTTTACATTTCCATTTTTATTTGGGATAAATTTCGTAATAAACCTAGGTCATGTAAATGTTTATATATGCATTATACGTTATTTAATAAAAATATACTGTTCTAAGATATTACTGTTTTTGTTTAGTTATCAAATTTATAATAAAGTGTTCTCAACTAATGCTACATCTGAAAGACTATATATTTCAAGTTTATAGTTTTATATATGTAATTCAAGAAATTTATTATAATATTTCGGAAACCGTAATACCATAAATTTATAAAACCATATCGATAGTAAAGCAATGTATATAATGTAATAATAATTAGGTCATAGACTAATAAAGTAACAGACTAATAAGGTACAAATAAAGATGCATCATTCAGAACATTTTTGAATAATTAAAATATTGTTTAAAAAAAGTCTTTAAAAACACAAGAAAATACTACACACAAAAATGCTAAGCTTCAACCAAAAGTAACACAAATATATAATACCTTATTATACATGAAATTTAAGCTTATTAATGCGCAAACTGTATATTGTATTTACTGTAAGAGAAATAAACGCAAGTGTTGGAGGCTTTTAATACTTAATACCTTTATACAAGCAGTTTATGAAATTCTTTGCAATATTTTAAACTACTGAATACTATATATAACAATATCTTAAGTCTACCAGAGTAAAAATAAATTTTTAAAAAAATTTCGGTTTTTCCGTTTAAGAAAAAGGCAAAAAGCTCTTCAAAAACTCATTACTTCTAGAAGAAGTATAGCTATTTGCGTTTACTAAAATATACTCACGTGTAATGCAGTTTTGCTGTTGTTAAGATATTATACTTTTATACAATAACTTATTAAATTTGTTGTAATATTTTGAGCATCTAAACTTTTCATTTCTGAAGCAAAATAACATCTTAAAAATTTTAAAATGAAGTTATCAATTAAATAAAGATGTGTACAAGTAAAAATATTAATCTAATTACACTGTAAAAATTTAGAAATCATATTACGGTAAAAAAATATTGGCGCTCAGGTTACCAGTACTTTTTACCACAAAATCCATTTTTACCGAAATATGTCATGAAACAAAAAATTTGAAATACAGTAATTTTTACAGTAATAATTACCGTTAAAAACTGAATCGCTTTAATTAAACACAGATTACTGTATAATATTTTATCATAAAATGAATATTACAACAATTTTTTATATTGCAAGAGATAAGTCTTAAGACATCTAAAAATTAAAAAGCCTAATTATAAAGATGTCGATCAAAATAATTCAGAGTATTTTGTTTGAAAGAAAGCACTTCAAAAACACTTTATAGATTACAAAAAATACACCGTTCAAAAGAAAAGGAACAAAAATCCTTGCAAAAATGTAAGAGGCATTATTTTGTAATAATTTTAACGTTGTTAATGCACAAGGTAGTTGCATGCATTGTAAGAAAAATGCACTGATTTGAATGAAGCATTTTTGTTACTGCATCAGAATTAGACACATCAGAGAAACTATAGAACGGGTCAATGCCCCAGTCTACTGCCTAAAGATTCCCTCAAATCAATATTTAGTCTGGAATTCACAGAGAGGGATCATCATTTCAGTCAAAGCCAAGTCGGAAATTAAATTTATCAAACACACAAATCGGAAAATGTAAGTTGAAACTTATAATAGCAAGAATTTCAAAATTAGATTCCTTTTGATTTTCTGGTCGCTGGACATAAAGATATTTCTTTTTCACGCTTCTTTGGTATTTTCAAGATTAAAAAAAATTCTGTAGAAAAGAAAAGGAAGATTTCTCTTGAAAGTAAAATATCATTTCCGTTTGATGTCAAAAAAGTTTCCCTACGCGTGTGTGTCTTATACTTTTGAGATATTCGTATTTTTCTTTCGAGAATACATTGATACTTTGGGATTCGAATAAAAGTGAATATGAAATACAGAAGTACTCAAGCGTAATGCAAATAAAAGATTCCATTTTTTATAGCTGTTATAAAAATGGGGTGGTATTTTATAAAGCGAATAAAACTGCATAAATATAAGTATTGTACCTAATTTAAACTACGTATGTAAAATAAATATCTGGCAACACTCCAGAATTTTACTTCATAATTGCATCTGAATATTTTTTTTAAATATCAATACATTTTTATATTTGATATTTGCAACTGATAACAGAAATTTGGCAAAATATGATTCTAATCCTTAAAAATATCCTGTTATGAAAAACAAATGTGTCTAAGTGATAAAAAAAAATGTTGTGATATTTTTTTTTGGAAAAATATGCTATGAATGCCATGCACTGCAACTAACATGCACTGCAACATGCACTGCAAAACATGCACTGCAACTAATCACCAATAAGTTAAAAAAATCAGGGAACCAATACTCATTAGGAAATGCTCTCTGATATTCAGGGGTAAGAAAGTCATTTCTCAGCAAATTTTTCATGAAAAAGTCTGCTGTTCAGCGAAATTTTGAAAATTTTAAACGTAACAGCAGGAAGTTTAACTGAATTTCTTGTTGTAACCAGATATTTCCAGGTAAATACTATACTATAGACTAAATACTATGCTAAATATTATACTAAATATTATGTTACATACTAAATACTGTGCTACATACTAAATCATAAATACTATACTATACCAGTGTTCTCCCTAAGCGTTTTTAGAAAGGCGACCCACCCTGTCTGCCCTTTGATGCCTATAAATGTACCATTTTTCTAAAAATAACCCGCCATCTCATAGTGCATTTTTAAGGCAAATTAATTAACTATTGAAATAATAACTAAATTATATATGTTTAAAGGTTTAATTCTGATTACTATTGCTAATATTTACTTTGTTGGGATTATTCTCAACTGGTAAAATTATTATAAATTTCTCTTTTTTTTCTACTCTCAAGGGGTATATTAATAAATTTTTTAAGGGATTTTAAATTTTAGAATTATTTTTTAAATAAATACCTTTTTTAAAAAGAAAATCACATTTGAATGTTTATTTTCTAATAATTATCAGTTTAAATTATAGAAAAAACTTTCATGCTGTTTTATCAAAAAATATTTTTTTAGTTTACTCCTTTTTGAAAAAATATTTATGCACAGAGATTGTCTCTTAGCATGTGCCTTTAGTTATTAACTTATAAACTAGAAACTTTTTCTCTTATTTAGGTAATGAATGAAAATTTTCTTTTGAAATATACACATAACTTAAAAACTTGGTAACTTGAAAATTTTTGAGGATCAAATTCAGTTACATGATATTACACATTTTGATACTTTTTACGGTGCTCAGTGAGTGCTTTTTTTCTGTGAAAAAGCACCCGGCACTTTCTTATTCATAGGGAGAACTCTGCTATAGTATGCCATACTGTACTATACTATACTATACTATACTATACTATACTATACTATACTATACTATACTAATGAACGGTAAATACAATGAACTAGTATAACTACAAATATTGAGCTTATTCGTATTTTTGTTGTTTAACAAATAATAATATCATTAAACAGATTTTTTTTTTGTTTCTGTTCAGGAAATTAGTAGATAATATTTCGGTGTATGTGCTGCACAGTCTAGGAATAACAGAGGAAGCAAATTATCAAGAGGTTTTAAAAAGTTTGAATTAGTCTGAAAACAATAACTTGTTATAGTGACTTCTCAAATTTCAAACTATTGCACAAATTTCGTTGTTTTCATATAAGAGTGCATATAACATTTAAAACTGCCTCAATGTGACTGTCGGTGCAATAGTATAAAACTAACTACGAATTCTAAAAGAATTTTAAGAAAATGATATACAGGCAGATTTTACGGATTAGAAAGATTTTAGCAGAAGTGCATTAAGTCACAGGTTTTCAGATCTGAAAAATATTCAAAATTGAAAAAATTCTGATAGATGGTAATATTAATATATAGATAAAAAAAAAACAGTTATAAATAAATACTTTAGAGATAACTTATGACATTTTAGAATCGTTTATCAGTGAATTGTAAATATATGCTGCAATTACTTATATGCTTCATTTCATATTTTGTAAATGTTTTAATATTTCATACCAGTAAATGTCAAGTTATAAGTATAATTAAACATTAATATTTCATTCCTTATTATTTTATTAAATAAAATTCAATAATTTACAACGTTATTAATAGCAAATGTGAAGTGCAATAAAACTAAATAAAGAAGTTTTCTATTTTCATAATTTACATTAAAAATGAACTTCAACATTTAAACTTTAATAAAAATGAATGATATTTCTCTAATAAAAACTCTGTGACTTTCTAAGCAACAGTTATCTTTTTTATTTCTTATTTTTAGCAACATTATTTTTTTAAAAAAAGATTAAATTGTGCACCGTTAATATAATTTTCTTACATCTAAACTGTATTGCTCAATAATATTCTGTTTGATACCTGTAAATGTATGACATGGATTAAGATTACTTATGCGACTAAATTGTAATTTTATGTATTTTTACATTATGTATTTAATGTGCATAAGATTTATTGAACATAAAATATTTTACTCTAATAAAAATGAATGAAATATTAGAAAAGCACATGCTTTTATTTAAATGAATTTCGATTTATAATAATATTCATATCGGTAGACAAATCGATAATTCATTTTAATTTCAATGTAATAAGAAAACTAATAACAGTATTGAAATATGACGTTTCACAGATTTTAGTACTAGAATTAGTTGAGAAATCTTTATTTAAATAAGCTTATGCACAGACATATTAAATTAAAAGTAGGTAATGTTATTTTTCGCTTTACAGTATTTTCATTAAAATGAAACTTGTGAATATCAAATTACAGTATTTGTGCGAGTTTCTTTTTGCATTTCAAATTTTGACTAGAATTATATTACATATTTACTTCATGTTTCAAACTTTAATTTTTAAATATTTCGTTTAGAATCAATTTGATAAAAACTAGGATTACATAAAGGTATTTAACATTGCATTTAAGTAATTTCAATTCATATCTTGGAGAATTTTTAACTGCGCGTTGTAACAAAATGCTATTCTATTTAGAAAAGTGTAATTTAGATATTATTTGGAAGAAAATTTTTGATATTTTATTTGTATACATTTCAATAAAAATTTAATATAACAATTTTATATAAAATATCAATTTAACAAAAAGAATTTGAATAAATTTTACATTTCATACTTATGTAATAATGTATGTAAATAAATGCTGAATTAATATTCATACAGAGATGTAAATGAAACCAATCATATTCATTTTTAACTTTCATGAAGACATTCCAAACTTAATTAAATAGTCTCTCTTATTAGAAAAGATAAAAATATTTAAATTGATTCTTTTTCTGCATTAATCTTAAATTAAGTTATATTTTTTTTCAGAAAGAACTGGACATTTTTCAAAATTTAACTTCTGCGATACTAAAATAAGCCGTTTTTTCTTAAGAATTTAGAAAACGAACATTTTTTGAGCATTTTTTGGTAATAACTACCTCTAATATAATTAGTCCTCACGAATAAATGAAATTCGTGAAATTGAATTAATCCCATACCCGAATACCACATTTAATATATTAAGCTAGATTATTAAATTTTTTTGAATCGAAATCATTTTTACAGCATATCTCCGAGAAATTTTGATTCAAATTAAGTTATTAACTGAAAATATTTCTAAAGTTTTCAGGTGGATAATAACAATTCCCAAACTTTTTCTAAGGCTAAGGAAATAATTCCAGTTAAGACCGTATTGGCATGGAAACTGCCTTCTGATAAAAACTGTCTTTGAAAAATTTAATTTACTCGCTCTGTTATTTTTTAGTTCGTAAAGTTCTTGTAGCTTCGACTCACTTAATAGCAAATCTTAATTCTTTTTATCAACCAAGTTCCTTGCTTAGTATTATTCCGTTAAATGCATTAGCAGAGAATTGATGTCATTCATTGTGGGTGAAAAACTCTAAGAATCTCGTTAAGTGAGAGCACTTCAATTGGATTTTGGATAGTCGTTAAGTTAAAAAATACACTAATGATTTGGTCGAAGGAAAATTAGGATGTAACACGGAAATTACATAAAATTTATATTTAAGTAGAAGAATTGTTTCCTTTGAAAATGCTGAAGTTGAAACTACGTTTCAGCCAAAATAATTTCGAGTTTTTATGATACCATTATTCAAATTCGTTGGCAACAATGAATACATTTTTTAAAAAAATTTTTAATAGCATTACCAATTTTTTGAAATAATTACATTTGTATGCGTTTATTGAAACATTTACATGAGTATGTAAATTTATAAAAGATTTTTTATAAGACTGTCACATAAATATTTCAAAAAGAATTTAAAATGTACATTCCTGTTAACAAATGTATTTTGATAAATGCTAAAATAAAATCTCATTTAATGAATTTTATATTTGTCAGTCACGATATTAATTTATGAATGGTACACGTGTGGTAAAGGCGTATTTTTATTTTTATTATGAATCCTTTATTACCCTCTATCATAATAATCCTTTTATTATAAATCCTTTAATATAAATCCTTTATTATGAATCCTTCATTATGAATTCTTTATTATGAATTATTTATTGTGAATCCCTTATTATGAATTCTTTATTATGAATCCTTTATTATGAATCTAATATATCAACTACCTTTTTTTTATTTATCAAAGATTTTCCTAATTCAATTATTTTAAATAACAAATATTCCCAATTATTTAAATTTAAAACTGAATTTTTTTAACACATGAGTTGGAGCTTTAACTTATTGCAATAATAATATTCAATGTATTTCACCAAACTTTGTAAAGAAATAAGAATATAAGTATAAAATACTATTTAAAATTAAGGTTTAAGAGTTTTAAAAACATTTTTAGGATATTTTTAACAAGTTCTAAAATGCTTTTTATAATGTTAATTGCTTTGAATAATAATCTTGCTATCCTTACTTATAAACCTAATAATTTACTTTTGAAAAGAATTTTAAAAAGTGCATTTTTTTAAACCGTAATCAATAATAGATTTCTATTATGATCTAAAAATTGTATCATTTTAGATGTCTGTTTCATATATATGCATCATGTTTTAAGCAAATAGATATTGTTTGTATTCAAAATCATTTTCTAAATAGGCCATTTTTAAATTTAATCCCAAAATAATTTTTTTATAATATTTACACTATGACGAATCAACTACCATGGATCCAAATCGAAATATAATATTACACTATGTCTAACCTTCAAAGAAAATCTTTCAAATTTAATAATTAAATATTGCATCAATATTAAAATAATTAAATTTAAATTTAAATTTTACAAAATTTTATAAACTAAATCATTTTATTATATATCTTACCAAATGTATAAATCGAATGGGTATCAAATTTTTAAAAAACTATTTCACATTCAAATTCGAATTCATTTTATGTGTATGCCTGATGAATATAAAACAAGAATTATATATTTCAATAAATTCATTCGATTTGTCAGGCGAACATTCGTTATGATAGTATAAAGCGCGAACATAGCAATTAGTTTTTACATTTCATATTAAAATGTTATGACGTAAACATAAAGTAGGTGCTACATTAAATCCGATGTTAAAAAAATTCATAATTTGACAACTACAATTTAGTTAACTAAATTCGACAAAATCTTACCAGTCTACTATAAATTCTCAAACTCTTTCTTCTTTCTATTTATTGAAAGAAAGAAAACAAATCCCAAAAACAACACTTATCAATTCTGAACTGTTTTTCTCTAAGAACTTCAACTGAAGAAAGAATACTCATCACAATGAGTAAAAACAGACGTACATAGAAAAAGACTCCCAAACAAATCCTAAATCCCTCGGCGATGAAATGGCTCGGAAAAGATGTAGTATCTCCGTAACTGCCACGCTGACCAGACCATGGCTTTGGGAGAGGGTGGAAAAAGCCAAGTGCTTGGAACGAATCCAAAACCTTCTTAGTGCTGCTTCAGAGCTTACATCTTAAATCCTTACTTGTTCGGGCTTTGGAAACATTTCAAGCTTATTAAAACCACTGCATTCTATAAACCAGATTTATATGCGATATGTTCTCGTTGGAAGCTCTTAAAGAAAACTTTCCGTGTTCAGGAAATGAGTGCTTAGACGGTGACAGAATGATTAATTAGTGCATAAATTTTAGCAGTGTTTAAAGAATAGTTAATATTTTAGATTAAATAACATAACGTTAAGAAATTGCTTTGTTAAAATCTACTAAAAACATTTATTAGCAAAAAGCAATATATTCGGGGGAAAAAAGTTCGCTCATTTGAACTCATTAATGCCTACATTCTGAAAAAAATTTTGATTCGAAATTGAAACACTTAATCTATGAAATTAACCATAATATGGTGCAAATTTGCTACAACCTTAATACTGCGCAAAATTGAACCATGTTTCATTTCAGCTGCACTGTGAAAAATTCTTGGTCAAGTTAAGGTTTAAAGTACCGGCATTTTGGGTGCATCTTCCGTACTTTCTATTTTACCACAAAATCACTTTTTATCATAAATATTACAGCAATGTATATTTAATTAGAGTAATTCAGGGGTTTTACGCTAATTATAGCTTTCAAAAATTACGTGAATAAGAGCTTTTGTTCCGTAACATGCTCTGGTAAAAATGGATTTCACGGTGCAAACTTACTACAGCCGTAATACTGTGTTAAAATTGAACCATATTTCCTTTCAACTGCACTGTACATTTTACCGTAAAATCTATTTTTACCGTAAAATAATATACGGTAATTTTTACAGTACTAATTACTGTTAAATCACTTAATCACTCTAAGTAAATACATATTACTGTAAAAATTACGGTATATTATTTTAACGGGGTATACTTTTTAACGGGATTTCTTATAGTGTTGAACTATATTATCGTGTAATCAAAATTAATAAGTTCAATAGAACCTTAGCACTATATTAAGTTTGCAACAAGCTTGCAGAATAATGAGGTTGAAAATGTGACAAAATGGTCAGGTATATTATTTCCTTTCAGGTAAGATTCTAAAAGACATATTTTACCTATAATCATTGTAACTTAGTCCAAATTTGATAATGATTTATTCAAAGTGATACTTTCATATAAAGTTAAAGTAAGAAAAATTAACACTTTATTAAAATTAAGGTCAATTGGTGTGATATTATAATTCAACGGTGAATAAATATTTCGAAGAAAGGCAATGAAAAGTGTTAGACAATTATAAACGTCTTATTATAGAAACCTTACATTTCAGTATATTTTTCTATGTGAGTATGGGAAACCGTTTTATACAAAATTCAAAAAACATTTTTAATAATTCAAAAACCCTGAAAATAATTTTTATACATTCAAAAATGAAGCTTATGTTAAATTTAAAAGTTCTTTTTAAAACATTTTTAACTTAAACTACAGTTGAAATATTCCAGATGTATATTATTTAATTAATTACTTAGAATCTACTTTAGTTTATTTAATTATTTAATAAATGTGGTATTATGATGCAATTTTAACTTAATCATAATTCAGTTAAACGCTTTATGAATATTGCAGTAATTTTTGAGATACTATGTGCGTATGTGCGCGTATGTTTTTAATAATATTTATAAAAAGAAAATAATAAAAAACTTTTAAAATTTTTTAAAGATTTGAAAGTCTTAAAATTATTTTTGTACTTTCAAAAAATTAAGCTTGTGCTTTAATAAGTGATATTAAAATTTAAAATTCTTTTTAGAACATTTTAAATTTAAACCATAGTTGAAATATTCTAAATGAATATTTTTTAATAATTTTACTTGGAATATGCTAGAGTTTTTCAATTATTTAATAAACGTTATGCAATGATGCAATTTGAATTTAACATGGAGCAGCTTAACTCTTTATGAAGATTTCAGTAAATTTTTGATATACTATGGCTCAAAGTTAGATTGAATTTTCCGAGAGTTTAAACTCTGTTTTATTTTAAAAACATTGCATATCAATATATTGTTCTATTTGACTATGTTAAATGCTTTTAAAGAATATTTTAAAACAATTTGAATATTTAAAAACCATTAAAATAAATCTTTATTTTAAAAAGTCTACTTATGTTTCGAACAATTATACAAAATTTAAACACTCTTATTGAAAAATTCTTCATTTAAACTATAGTTGAATCATTTCAGGTTTATTTTTTGAATTAATTTACTTGGCATATAGTCTTGGTATATAGTTGAGTTCGTTTGTTTCATTATTTAAAAAAACGTTAAGCTAAGATGGAGATTAAAATTAAACATGATTCATTTTAAAACCAAAAAAAGATTGAGTAAATATTTAGGATATGTTTTAACTTTAAACCAATTTTTCTAAGGAGTTTAATCTTTGTCTCATTTTAAAATCATTGTATTTCAATGTATATGTTTATGTATAATGCTTTTCAAAAAAAAATTAAAAAAATAACATCAAAAATTGAAAAAAAACTCACAAAAATCATTTCACGTTTAAAAAAATAAAATTCTTTTTAAAATGAATACTTTTTATTTTAAATATTAGACTGATATTTCAATAATTTTTCTAAAATTTTGCTATAATTTCAAAAACTTCAGTCTAAGCACTAAGTATTAGACTTTTATTTCGTTTAATTAGTATAATTATTTTTGAAACTTGAAATTGGGATAAAGCTGAACCTTATACATGGTTACATTTAACACTTTTTTTTTAAAATCACGTTCCTGATTGTAAGGAAAATCTGTGTTGGCATTTTATAATGGAAAATGTGAGACAGTTCGTATAGATAAAAAAATTTAAGTACACTGTGAAAAAAGGATTATAATTATATTGATTTTTTTTTTGCTGATCTCCAGGTCGAAAATATTATTCAAGTGACATTTCAACTGAAATCATTAATTTTGCATAATGTGAATAAGAACAGAACATGAGAGTTAATTCCCTTACGGCCTGTCTAAATCAAAAGCCGAATTAAAAGTAATATCTAATTAACGTTTTCGAAATACAGGAGAGATCCATTATGGGCTCCCTATTGAAAAAAAGACACTGATAAACGTAAAGTCAATTCACCCAACCTCACGATATCTTATGTTAATATTTAAATAGTTTTAAAGCAAAAAATTTCATCAGATATGAAAATAAACCTAATAACGTATATGCTAATGCTTAATGTGGTTGAAGATAGAAAGATTAAAAATAGATTCTGATATCCAGTTGCCGTGACATTTAATAATAATTAGCTATACACTTGCATTGAAATAAAAAGTTAGCCATTACATTTATTTAGAATAGAAGTATTTGCATTCGCTCTTTATAAAATTAAATTAAAATTAATTAAATGATTTATTTATTTAAAAGGAAATAAAAAATGATTAAATTTAGGAAGAAAAAAAAGGAAATTTAAAAGCCAGGGAATATGTAATGTCTATAATGGCATCACAATGATTTTATGACTTTAAACTTAAAGTATATGGGAGTTTAAACTCTAAATCATTTTTAAAAAATTTTCAATGTATTTTTATATTTTTTAGTGGGAAATAGTATTAAAGAATGTTTAGAAAAAATTTTTTAAATTTAAAATATACAGTTGAATTTATTGAATTATATTTAAAAACATTATTCTTTTTTATTTTAAAAACTTTTATCGGATATATTTGAATAAACTATGTGAAATTTGAAAATTCATTTGTAAAAATCTCTTAATTCAAACAGCTTCACTGCAAGATGTGCTTTATTCTAATTTTCCCTCAATTTAACAGACGTCTTTCACAATTAAATTTACAATTTATTTAATTATATTTAAAAACATTATTTTTTTTTAAAACCTTTAAGCCTATATTCCAATAAATTATATGAAATTTAATAATTTATTTTTTAAAACCTCTAAATTTAAAAAACCCAATGACAAGATGTGTTTTATTCTAATTTATTCCCAACACAACAGCTGTCCTTCATCCAAAGCTTTAAGAATATTCTAAGCACTCTCAAATTAACGTGATATCTACTCATCCATTAAGATACAAGGTATCCAGTTCTCTCATTACTTATGAAGGATACCTCTCTCCGTGTGCCAGTGTATCCATCGACATGAATTAACGCGATGGTATTTTGTCAATGATATCCAGAAATTGATGAATTTACCTATCTCTGGCGACAAGTAACTCTCTAATTGACCCCAGAGAACAACGAATGGAATTGAACAATGATCTCCATCACTCTATTACGAGCAACATCTAAGCACTTGAGTTACATGTTCCTAAGAGTTGCTTGATTGCATAATTTACTTGTGTGAAACATTGTACTTGAATACATTTGACTACATGCTATTTCCTGAACTAGCGCAACATCAAAATGTGTGTTTTTGAAACCCAAACTGAAAATAATTATTAAAAACAATCCTTAAGCTGTTTCGTAAAACGTTTTAATCATTTTAATTACCAACATATATAGTTAGTTCTGATTAGACTGAATTTTGCTTTTGTGCCGATAAGTGTTCTGTTCTGCAAGGAATAAATCCTTGCTGATCAAAGTTGGAATGATTTATATGATTTAGTACGAAAGGTTTTATTAAGATGTTCAGTGTAAAAAATCATCTGTAGAAATTACTGTATAATATTTTACGCCAAAAATGGAATTTGCGCATGATGCAACCACAGTGCCGGTGCCTAATACCGTAATTTGATTCCTAATTAATTGGTAAATTTGATTCCATAATGCAACCTGAACCACTTTCATCTTAATATCTTCTTAATATATTATCTATATTTAATTATCTCATGTATGCATAGATACTTATACTGAAATATCTTCGTATTTTCCTAAAAAAAAGAAAATAATTTATCACAGCACAGTAAAAATAAGTAGCCGTGTCCATTTTATCCAACTCTTTGATCATTTGCCATTGCAAAAAGAATGCACTCAATCAATATTATTTTTTAGAATAAAATGTATCAAAATGCTTTAAAATGCAAAATACAAAGAAAGCAAAATCATACTTTTCCTAGATTTTGTAGACAGATTTTTAGATTTTCATTAGGGTTTATGGATTTATGAAAGTTAGAAATTTCCAAAATACCTGTTTTAAAAACTCAATCTTAGCATTAAATGAAAAATTGATCATGACTTTACTTTTTATTTCATTCTTTTACTGAAACATTCGTTTTCGTTTATTTAAAAACTGAAAGATACTTATGTTTGTACTTAAAATTTGCTTCTCATATTGTTATGCAATTGCAGTTTGTAGCTAAATGTAGCCTAAAATAGCCAATTAAATTAAAATTTCATAAAAAAAAATTTTCACTTGCTGATTTTCTTCAAATAATTCGCAATATTTTTAAGGGAAAAAAAAGTTTAAAAATTATTATTGTTGTTGTTATTATTATTAAATAGCAGATTTAGTATCCTTGTGTTAGAAGAAACAAATTAAGAGTTATAATAAACACATTGCAACAATGTAATGATTTGTGCAACAATTCTTTGTAACTATGTCAGTTTTATCACAAATTAGTATAAATATCATATATAAGAAATACGTTTTAAAAATATTCATTGCATCTTATATTGAATGAATAAATTCTTTGCTTAGCTAACGGCTCTTTGCACGTGAAGAATTATATGTCTAGACGTGTATTTTTATTAACATATTTAATCAAATGTAACTTTTTAAGAGATGCATGGAATATAAAATAATTGATACACTTTATGACTTTGTTTTATGCCCCTTTACTTACTCAAATATCTTTAACCTATTCAGAAAAATGTATTGGCAATTTTGCAAACATGATTTATCCTGAATCTCTTTTGAAAATGACTTATTTAATAATCAATACAACAGGGAAATAAATTTCCTAGTTACTTATCATAATTTAATAATATATTCTTTTCTTATTAAAGTAAAATTTATTTATTGAAACCCATATTCTTTAAAATATTTTTTGCTGCTAAACTAATAGTTTCTTCTCCAAAAAATTCTTCTATGTCACTGAGAATCATTTAATTAAAATCATTTTACTGCAAATTTTATTTTATATCTTTTGAACTTTTAAAAGTCAAATGCTTCAAAGTTGACACAAAAATTATGTCATTTCTGTTTATATCTGCGCCATGCTCTCGATGTTGATCCTACTTTCCGTGTGATTCCCTTTACACTTAATAAAAATACTTTAAGGAATTATACCAGTATAATTCTTCAAAGCATTTCTTTAATCTTATCAAATTTTAGATTACTGAGAAGAGAAACAATACATTTATTAGACTCCATGCTCAAGCACAACCTTGCATTTAAAATATGGTTAAATAAGCATCAAAATGGCTTCTTTTTTTTTCAAAAATGTTGCCCCCAATAATGCCAGATGGACGTTTTAAGCTTTGAAAATGCCTACTGGTCAGATAGTAAGGTAAGTAGGTACCTTATTTTCATCACACTAGAGCTGAGCTGTACAATGGGCTATTGGCGACGGCCTGGGAAACATCCCTGAGGATGATCCGAAGACATGCCATCGCAATTTTGATCCTCTGCAGAGGGGATGGCTGCCCTGCTTTGGGAGACCGACGACCTGCGTGAAGTCGAGCACTTCACGGTAGAACAGTTTAATGAGGACCGATACCGCGCACCCTCAGTCCCTACGCAGGCTTATCAAAGTGTCATCCTCCCGCTTACTGACCGCAACCAGTGATGCTTGACTTCGGCGTTCTGCTGGGAATCGTGTCTTTACGATCAGTCCACTAGAGGACCCTACTGGTCAGAAATCTTTGTAATTTGTGACAGTGAAATGATCTCTTTATCATGAAATATGCCTTTTATTGAGTTATGTTATTTGAGTCAGAACATTGTTTTCATATTTCATTCTTCCAAAGTTTTCAGACCGACAAAGATCTTATAATTTAGGTTTAGCTTATCGTAAACTGACAAGGGTTAAATAGGGGAGCTGGAGGGAGGTATTATCTATAACATATGGCATAATATTGCAGTTCGAATGGTATTAGCCAGGCCTGAATTTTTGTTCACCACTACTTTAACGAAAAAACAATTTTCTAAAATGATAACAAATGTAGTTTAAAGAACATTTTAGAGGCCCAAACCATAGAAAAGTAGGAACTGAAAGAATTTTAAAATAGCACAAAATTTTATAATCTGGAGCAAATTTGGGAAACCCGTTAAACTAACTTCACTGTTCCAGCATCTGTGTCCCTATCAGTAACTTGATAAAAACTCTAATTTTGCCCGTTTTGATAGTGCAACATTTACTTATTCATTAAGAATATTTGGGTGTAACTACATGAATAGTTTCTTTTTATCTTTTCTCCCAAATTCAAGAAATTTTTAGTTGAGAAAAAAAAACATGATGTCAAAAACATGCAGAGGTATTAACAAATCTGATGACATAGGCTTCAATCTTTTTGCGATATCTTTGCGCATTTGTTATCAATTTTTCCTTTTAAAGACTGAAACTCTTTCTCTCTATTTTTATATATGTCTAACTAAACTCTAGTCTTGTTTGTCTGGTAAACTCTGAGAAAATTATGGTAGTAAGAAGAACAATATTTTACAAGACTGAACTCAGTCGCCCTACCTTAGTATTCAGACGCCAATGGCGAGGCTGGTAAATGGAAATTTAGCACCCTGATCTAGTATATAATATCAAATTAATAAGAAAAGTTAAGATTCATAAAAAGAAATTAATATAATTGTCGGCAACGTTTAAAGTTCATTCAATCATATGAAATGGTATGATCTTATGGTAATGAAGTCCAAAAAATATTATTTTTGAACTGATGATATAGAAATGAATTCATGTCCTTCAGTATATAATTCAACGAAGTCTACAATTCCGTTGAATTTTTTATAATCCAACTGAGGTGGAATAAATGTTCGAAAGCTGATCTGAATTTCTTATACTGATGGTTTCTTATGCCTCTAATTTAGGATCGTACGAACAATACGCATGAAACATTAGCAGGGTGAACGAAAGGCAGTATTCAAAAAAATGCTGTAACTTTTGCTGTAATTTAAAACAGACTTGAAATTAAATTCTTCACAAAACTACATTTCTTACATAATGTAATAGTTTCTGACATAGTGCTACATAGTTATATTTCTTACATAGATACCATACATTATTTTATTATTACGTTTTTTTTACATCGCGAGCAACCCTTTTAAGCATTCAAATATTGATAATTCATATTTAGTTTTCTAAATAAATCAGCAATATTTATTACAATTGGTTTATTCTATTAAAGTTAGGCTTCGTTAACCCAAAAAGGCTATTTTCTTCTTTTTTTTTAAACTAAGAAAATATTTATAAATAATTTCTTCATTTAACATCAGATGCGCGAGTCTCCAATTATATTATTTTATAATAAACTTAATTTTTAACCTTTCGAAATTTTTAACTCATATATAACAAAACTTTCTGAGATTTGAATCCACTATCTATGTATCTGTATATAAAATATTTTGAACAATACTTAGTTTTACAAATTCGCATAATTAAAGCTATTTTTTCTCGCACAATTTTGATAATTCCTTTTTTTAATATTTGAATTATAATAAACTGCTCTTAATAGTCACCTCTTAAATATTTTAATATATTAGGAGCATTTAAAGAACAAAACAATACAATCTTATCTTTATAATATAAGTTTTTAAAGCAGTATTTTTCTGGAATCATAAAAAACTGATCTAAAAAGATAAAATTTCATTTCATCAAATGAAATCTGCTATTTAACTTTAAAAAAGGCATATTTAAAATTTTGCAAAGAATAACGGTCGAGAAAAGTAGTAATATGTAATATTAATGCAATCTTAACATACCTATCTATTTATATTACTGCATATCAGCTACATTAATTTATTTCTTTAACATGCAAACTATAATTGCATAAATGCATTCATCAAAAAACAAATATATACAATGGGCTATNATACACAGCCTTTGATGTACCTTGAACGTTTGTTTTCCAGATATATATATATATATATATATATATATATTTCCCTTAATGATTAAGAACTATAAAGATGCGTCTATGAGGAAATAAGTGCAATCTATATTCCATATACTTATTCATATGGCAGCATTTTCATCTGCAATAACTACTTATTTAAAAGAGCAAACGATAATATATTAAATACATAGAAAAAATAAGGATAAGAATAATATTAAATCTCATATCATAGTATGAAATCATTTAATTAAAAAAGATGTGTCAAAAATGTTTCGTCCTAATGGAAGAAAGCAGCATTCTAAAAACTATTTAATAATGAAATAAAGTACTTAAATGGATAACAAATATACATTCATGTATCCCTCAGATCAGTTTATTTTACCGCATGATAATAGCTATGTGTTTTCCTTTTTTCTTTTCAAACAAACAATCAGAGAATGAATGCGTGGAACAAAATGTTTAAAAGGGAAAAAAAGAAAATAGTGCAATCGAAATTTTATATACTAATTTATATCGCTGCAAAATCATCTGCAATAACTATTTATTTAAGCAAACGATAATACATAGAAAAAAACTTAATATTTAATCTCATATCATTACATGAAATCATTTATGTGAGAAAGATATTTAAAAAATGTTTCGTCCTAATGCAACAAGATTCTGAAAACTTAATAATGAAGTAAAATACTCAAATGGCTGATAAATATGCATTCATTAATTTCCCAGATCAGTTTATATTACGGCATAACATTAATAAGTCTTTTCTTTTCAAACAAACGATCAGAGTATGAATGCGTGGAACAAAAAAAACAGAGGAGAATAAGATAATATTTAGCCACTCACCATCCGCTGCTACGGCCATCCTCAATTAGAAAGCGGGATAAAAGAAAAGCTCAGTAAATTTCTAGTAAATATCCAAAGAAAAAAAATAAATTTGAAAAATAAAACGGGAAAAAAAGCACACGATGGTTAACTCAGTGCTTGAGGAATCCAAATCCAGCCATCTCTTGCAGTAAATCCGCAGGAGAGCGATTCTCTCCCATCGGCTATCTATCCGGATTTTTGGCGGAATAACTGGAGTGACCGATTGATCGCCTGTCATGCACCCAGAAAGGAGCAAGCGATAATCCACTTTCAGCGACCTCTGGTGGAAAATTTGTAAAGAACAGGAAAGAAAACAATACAGGGAATCATCAACATAATTATTTCCTCTAGGTTTAAAATAACAGTTGTTAAGTTAAGAATAAGTCTTACGTTAATCATTTCCATTTAAATACAACTAACTAAATGATCGATTTCTTCTTACTTAAATGCATCAATTTTGATTTTAGAGAAGAGTTTCTTTTATTAAAATTTGCATGACGCATGAAAAATTCAGAACTTTTCTTTTTTAAATAAGAATTTTTTATTGATTGCATGACAATATTTCATAAATGTATTTAACAAAGGATTTCATTTAGATTTTTTCTAAAAAGTATTTCAGCAAAGGAATTTTAAAAACTATAACTTCCGATAAATGGAACAAAAAATAAAAAAGTCACGAAAAGAATATCGGATTCTTATGATGAAATTTGTTTAATTTTTAATTTTTTTATAAAGCTTATTTCTATTGACTTTTTATTAGATTATGGACGTAATGCTGAGAAAATATTACGTAACTATGTTCTATGTTATGTAAAAATGGCTTAAAACTTTTTGAAATTTTAGGATATTCAAATTGGACTTTTTATATTGGTTGCCAAATACAATTAACTGCAAAATTAAGAAAAAACAAATTTAAATTTTTCTCGCGCATGCACAGAATAAAAGACTACTTTAATTACTCATTTCTTGCACAGTTTTAAATAAACTTTTCTCAAATTTTGAAGCAATAATTTTAAAATTAATGCTCCAATTTTTTTTTTAATTTTATTGAATATTTTTAAAGTTAAAAAAACGTAAAAAGGCAAAAATACGTAAGACAAAAAAATTAGTTTTTTATAAAAATGTTCATCATATCATCCAGAAATATGTCAGCAAAGTTCACAAAATTTTGTTCAATTATCACATAAAATGACTAAAATATTTGTTACAAGTTAAAAATTTATTGCTGCATTTTTTGGCATAAGGTGTTTAAAAACACTATTTTGAATTTTAAATTTAGTGTAGGTCTCTCAAACCTCTAACAGCATTAAACTTCATTGATAAATACAATAAATCGCATATACTAAACAGTTCTAAATTTATAAAATTATTCTCTAAGTATTTTTTGAGAAAGATCAAAAAATGCATTAGTATAGAAGTGTTTTCATCATTTTGTCCAACCTCTGTATGTAAGACAGATTTTTTATATATAGTTTAGCCTGGAACCCTTAATATTAATTTAATTTTTTGTGAATTTTGGCATATTTCTTTAACTATTTAAATCTAAAACCCTTTGCACACAATTCCTAAACAATTTTAAATTAATAAAAATTTTAAAAAAGTCTTTTTTAGCACTTTTATTTCTCCTGAACTATATACCAATTTTGCTCAAAATTTGTATTTTGTCATTTAAAATTAGATAGTTAAAAATTATGTAAAATTTGCATATCTCTATATTCAAATGTGTTCGATTATTAATAAATAAAGTGATATAAAATAACAAAAACAATATTAAATATTAATAACTTAAAAATCTTAGGATTAACGAATTTTGTAACCATGTGAAAATTTTCTTAATCTACTTAGATAATTTCAAGATATATGATAAAATATAAAGGAGTAACATCAACACAATGTAAAAAAAACTGTTATATTTACGGAAAGAAGCAGTCAGCTGGCTTAACAGTGTAAAACCGGTTATTTCACAGATAAATATTATGCCTGCTTTAAAATACTATGTATGCTGTATAAGTGCCGTTATTTTAACAAACTCCGTTATTTTATGAAAAAAATTCTGTTAGTTTAACAAAAATTCTGTAAAATTAACTATTCCGGCACTGTGGCCGTGAGAGCCGCCAGCATTCGCATGACCAATTGACTCAGGGATTAGCGGCTGGATCACATCATTGCTCTATTCTAAGACACCGCAACTCTAGTGTCTTAGAAAATCATAAATAGGAGTAAAAACTCTGAAAACTCAAATAGAATACTCAAAAAAACTCTGAAAACTCAAATAATCGCCCTTTTAAAAATGTTCAGCAAATTAACTTACTAAAAAATTATATCTAAAGAAATATAATAATCAGATAGAGTATCAATTTGACAATCAAATCAAATCATAGTTTTGTTCATACGATTTTCAGAACTATATAATAATGGCTTAAAAAAAAGAGCAAGTGTAGAAAATAATTATAAAAAGCTTTGGGAAGAGGTCGTATGGTTAACGAAAATGCATGAGAAAAATTTGAATTTGAACTGACGGTTTTAATCCATTTATGGTTAAGATGAAAAACAGATAAAGACCGTTTTGTCAATAAAACAGCTTTAAACCGTTAAATATGCGGAGAAAATCGATAAAAAGCATGGGAATTTTTTATAACGCGAGGATAACAGATAAAAACAGAAAAAATCTGTATTTTTCTTTAAATAGTTCTTTTTATGAAAAATATGTTTTTCTTTTGTAGCAGTTTTAACAGTCACTTTTAATTTACAATCGTGTCTTATGGTGCATAAGAAAAGTTTATATTTTTTGCCGCTATTCTCTAACTATTAATATCATATTTTCATATTTGCGGCTCATTACCTGTATTTTCAGAGTTTAAAAACTAAATCCGTCGAAAACATTTCTGTTTGTTCCGAGATCGTATACGTTTTTGTGCCTGATTTCATAATTTAACCATAATCTACTCAAATTACCTACATTTTATTATTACGTACGTTATCTTTCGAATTAGTAACGTTAGCTCTAAAAATTATTACGTTAAAACAAGCAGAAACTTGATCACTACACAAAATTCTCATCATCATATCAATACTTGTTATATTTTTCTACTTTTTTTTAATTTACGCGTTAAATATTTATACACTATTAAATTTTTTAAAGTTTTTTTACTTTTTCGAATTAAATTTGCGAAAAAGATACTCGTTAAAGTCTTACTTATATTCGCATCATAAAGCAATTAAAAATTGCTTTAAAGCTTATACAATATCACATTTTCGAAACAATCAAGCAATGCAAATGATTCATGAAATTTTATTTTTCCCTTGATTTATTCGTATTAAATTTTCTAAAAAAAATTTTTAAATTTAGGTGTATTTGTTTAAAGGCTAATGTTTCAATCATCTGAAATTTCTTGAAGATTCGTATCATAAAAACAATTGGAAATTTTATTAAATCTCACGTAACACAGCATTTTCTCAACATTCTAATGTAATGGATATCTTTTATAAATTATATATATATGTATTTTTAATATTTCAAGATAAAATTAGTAAACAAATCCTTGAACAGTTTAGCAACAAGGTATTTATGGCACCGACTAAACCCACTTAACGAAGCCTATTAGTGCCTTGCAACTGGGTACATATTATAGCCAAGAGAGTAGTCTGTCAATCACATGACCAGCAGAACGAGATTTTGATTTGCAACGTTAGCACCACAATAGTTACACCATTCCTTCAGCCCATTAGGAGTTTCCAGTGCCATGCACATCCCGATTTGGGACCCTGGACAATTAGAATACGATACTCTCATTCCCGCATAGAAGACAGCACCATAAAGCTGCATTACACAGAAAAGTAAAGTATTTCGAATCTCTTACGATAGGGGTGAAGCAACCAAATAAACTATATAAACCACATTTATTTCATTTAATTTAATTCGGTTCATTTGATAAAACACCTGTTTTTAAGCTTTGATAACCACAACGCAATAATTTGATAAACCCCAACGTAACTCTAATTCCCATTACTTAACAAAAACCTAGCTTCAAAGTCCAGTTAAATGTCTTCTTAACCCCTTAACGATCGGTTAATTTTCAAGAAAACGGTCGTAAAAGTGCCTATTTATTTTGGCTTTTGTATTTGTATTACGCATTTGATTAGTGCTGCAACTAGTTTAAAATAAACTAACTATCTACAATTACCTTAAAAATATCCTGGTACTGCCATCAGGTGTGTAAAATGAGAAATGAAATGTTTTCCGGGGAAAAGAAATGAATTAGTTTTATTCTTATTGGCACATTACTACTGAACACTCCAACCAGTCAATATCACGGGAGCGAGAAATAGCGGGCGAAATCTTACCCCGTCATTTTCAAGAGAGCGAGAAGGAAGGGGTTAACTGTCTTATAACCATGCCAGTTGTAAATGGTTTAAAAACTGGATAGTTTTGTTTTCATGGTTTTTGAAACATGCTAGTTGTAAACAGTTTCAAAAACGTAAAGGAAAAATATATTTTTTACCATAATTTTTACAGTTAATTGCATGCATAGACTTCTGCCGGTTATTTTACCGTAATTTTACGGAGGGAAACTTAAAACAGTGATATCATTTCTACAATGTCACGCGCAACGGGTATGATTCGTTCTCCTAGTAAAATCAGATGATCTTAATGAAATATTAGGATTAGTCAAATAAATATATAAGTAACTTTAGAAAATCTAGGCAAATCAGTATTTCCCCCTATTTTGTTCCTTTTTGTTCAAATATATCTTTCATTTAATGATGTTTTCTTCAATTTATACCAACAGACAAATTTACAAACATAGTGTTCAATTAATATGAATGTATCGCAAATTTACAGAAAGACATGCTGTCTCGAAACAGTCAGACTTCTTTCATCACTCAAACCATGAAATCCTTTATTGGATGACAAATGGATAAATGTTGTTACTTCTGGAGAAAATTACTCTGAATAAATAATTGTTTCATTATGGAAGCCAATGTGTTTTATTTGATCAAGAAAGAGACGATGTCATAGTTATGGATTTAATGTATTCGTAATGAAAAAACGTATTAACCAATAATACTTGCATATTATTATTTTATATATTCATACCTGCTTTTTAAATATGGTAACTACGTTTGACTAGTTGAAAATATTTGATTAAAATTTACTTTATATTTTTAATGCAGCATGCATTAATTGCTTGCAGTAAGAATTCCGTAATTTACACCCTTATTGGTTATTTTTAGAATCCTTTTCAAAATTGTAATAAAAATTTATAAAGGATGGGGACAACTACTTAATTAATATATAAGCATTAAACTTCNATATATATATATTTCTAAATATGTATATAATTATTATTATTATTATAAATATTAGAAAAAAAAATTGCAAGTAAATTTATTTATTATAAAAATCAAAACACTTACTTGCTTTATAAATCTGGAGAATTCCAAACGAAATGTTCTTCGTTTGAAAATTTCATTCTCGAATAATATATACATAGATTATCCCTTCATTACTTTTAGATGACACCACACAACAAAATTTTATAGTTGTAAGATCTTGATATGAATTTCAATATGTAACTCAAAAACAGAATAGCTGAATTCCAGTTGAAACTATTCATTCAAAATTAAAAAATACTTACCAAGAAAACGATAAAAAATTTAATAATAATCAACACAAACTATATTATTTCAAGTAATTCGGATGATTCTTTATTGTAGTTTTCCGAATTATATGGATTCAGAAATATATACTATTCTATAAGAATAAAGAAAATGAATATTTTATAACTATTACAGTTCAGCACTTTCTGAAATCACATTTATTTATTGGAATGAAGTAAGCAATGTTGACTTCAATTTAATTTGTAAGGAATTGAAGTCAAAAATAATATATTTTACCTTAATACACACATCTGTAACAATATGGGGTCACGAAATCTGAAATTTTCGGTTGCAAGTTTGTTCATTACGGAAAGGTAAAATTTTTTGAGAAATTATTCTTCAACAGTTGGGCACGTTCTGTTTCAGAAAGATTTACCGATGTTCCGGGTCGTTTTTTTTTCTTTTGTCTTTTCCTTAGGGAAATTTTGCTTCCTCTTTGCTGCTAAAAAATGGTGTTCTACTCTGGCAATGATTCTGATAGAACTAAATGAAAACTTAGTAAATAAAAGCCTGAAAATATACTACCTGCTAGAGGGCGTATTCAAGTGTTGTAATCGCGAATACTGTATAAGAGAGAAACATTGTAATTTCTATTTCAATGTTTCTCGTTTTGTATTTTTCTATTTCAAAAATTTCGAATTTAAATTCGCGATCGCAATGCACTATAGGGGTCGTTGTTGTATGAGACGAATTCCTGCGATTTCTTTACGGACAGTCATTCAGTAGCTCTGGAGACGTCTTTAATGTAGCGTATAGCATTGAAACGTTCCTTTTTTATTGTGGCTTATTAAATTTAAAAAAGGAAAATGTTTCATATTCTTTCTGAAGCAAGCGAAAATAGAATGGCATCTCTTTTTTTTTTAGAGAAGGAGCATCCAAAACACATTGGAAGAATGTTTGTAAATAAACAGGACAAAAAATATTTAACTTCGTATTAGAGTTAAAACCTAATGCCTGCGAAATCATTTTACTAAATATAAGTAATCGTTTAATGATATTACATAAAAGACCTATTTAAGCTTTGCATTCCATAGTTTTATGAATCATATTACTTCAAACATTAACAATAACATTACTTCAAACATTTAAGGTTCAGTGCCACTGCCCGGTATACATTTGCCCGGTATAACCTACACTGATATTCTTTTAAAGTCAAGTGCCACTGCCGGGTATACATTTGACCGGTATACCCTACACTGATATTTTTTTAAGGTCAAGTATCATTGCCCGGAAAAAATTTGTCCGATACTCCAGACACTGATGTTTCTTCTAATCTATCGTCAGTAAGTATTAAAATGTCGAATAAATGTAATTATATTCACGAATAAATTAATATCAAATCGGATGTAATAAATATTTCGGGCATTCACCAAAGCGACTATGTGATTGTCAACATTCACCGGTTAAAGTCAACAACCACCGATTTCGGTCATTCAAAATAACAAGCACATCATTTACATAATAACCTCATCAGGACGTTTATTTCATACTTTGCCTAAATAGCAACCGGCATTATATAGAATGTCTAGGCAATGTGTGAAATATAAATCATTTCATACTTTGCCGGCTAGTTTTAGGCATTATATATAATGCCGGANATAATGCCTAGACAATGTGTGAAATATAAATCATTTCATACTTTGCCGGTAACATATACATAGATTATCCATTCATTATTTTAAGATGACATACCACACAATAAAATTTTATAATTGCAAGATCTCGATATAAATTTCAATGTGTAAACTTAATAACATAATACTAGCTGAATTAAAGTTGAAATTTATCATTCAAAATTAAAAAGTACTTACCAAGAAAACGATAAAAATTCCTTAATAATCAACATAAATGACATTATTTCAAGTATTTTGGATAATTTTTTATTGTTTTTTTCCGAATTACATAGATTCAGAAATATATACTATTCTATAGCTAATACAGTTCTGCATGTACTGAAATTACATTTATTCATTGGAATGAAGTAAGCAATGCGGACTTCTTTAATTTGTAATGAATTGAAGACAAAAAAAATTATTTAACCGTAATGCACACATCTGTAACAGTATGCGATCACGAAATCGGAAGTTATCGATGGTAAGCTTGTTAATAATAGAAAGGTAAAAATTATTGAGAAATTGTTCTTCAAATGTTTGGCGTGTTCTGTTTCAAGCAGATTTACCCATGTTCTGGTTAGTTTTTACAAGTTCTTCTGCCTTTTCCTTTGGGAAATTTTGCTTCTTATTTGCAACTAAAAAAATGGCGTCCGACTCTGACAATGATTATGATAGAACAAAATGAAAACTTAATAAATAAATGCCTGATATTTTTAGGCTCCTCCAGAGGGCATACTCAGGCGTTGCTATCGCGAATTATAAAACATTATCTCAACTACAAATATAAATAATGTCATGCTGAGGATAACAAATGACACTCTGAACAAATACTATAAGAAGAAAAAAATGACTTATTTCTAGTTTTAAAAATGCTTAGCTCGCATTTTTGGTGGTACTAAGGGAATAAATCATCCCCAATTGATCAATAGAGTTCAATTGTTTTTGCCTCCGTAATGTTGCTATCCTGGCGTCACTGTGCTTAGTATTTTCATTAAAGCTAGAGCCCCTGAATTAGAGAAACCGACTTATCAGCCATTTCGGAGCAAAAGCTTTTCCCCAGTGTGGAAAAGCTACAAGATTTAATAACTTATCACTGCATACGATGTTAACCTCAACTAAGATAATCAGTAAAGAAAAGCGTTTTTAGTTACATCGATATAATTATTTTTTGAAAACTTTTTTTACACTTGTACAAATTCATCACAAAATTTATCGTTATAGTTATTTAAAATAGAAATATTATTCATTACTAGATAGAAACAGTTTATATACATAATTGATTCTTTAATAAATATAAATTATTCTTTAGTAATAATAATAAATTAAAAAAAGAAACAAGCAAATGGAGGAAAATCAGTAAATTTATAATTGTATTAGATATAAGCTCATGTAAAATTGATCCTGGATTTGGAAAACTTATTCCTTTCTTTTTGGGGGGAAGTTTTTAAGGGATTTGGAACACTGGAAATTGTTGGAATGCTATCAGACTTTAATTTTTTACCATATTTTCTATTTAGTTCAAGTTGAGATTCTTCAAAATAACCTTGCCAAAAATATCAGAAATAGTTTTTTTTTTCATACTTAAATTAAATCACTTTAACATACTCCCACGTAAATTCGTGAAATGTTAGCAATGAATTAGCTTGAAAAGTGGGACTTGTCCATAATATTATACGGTAAATAGATGTTAAATTACATATTTTTGTCAGTGTATGATAGTGAATCGCAGGAAAGTAAATACTTAAAAATTTAATCAGTAAAAAAAAATTTAAATATTTGAAAAAAAACAATGAATAAAATTGAAAAAAGATGGAATGTTCCCGACGAAATCTCAGATTTCCTACGGCGGACAGCATGAGCACCGTGAAGGTTTTGATAATTAACAAATGAACTTATTCTATTAGCATTTAAAGCATAAAAATTGTGCAAATGAATTTGCCTCAATCTACATTCTATTAATTATGAACTGATTCTTGCTAAAGGTAAAAATTATAATTGTTATAGAACTGATTTTTGTTGCATGTAGTATAGGTAGCAATTGTTCAAAAAATATTGAAAAATCTTACAGGATTTTAATTCATCCATTCCATCGCAACCGATCTCCGAAACGTTAAAAGTATACATTATGCAACGTTTTAAAGCATCAAAACACATATATATTATCAATTTTTTTTAAATTTATTGAGAAATTTTTTGATATAAGAAACGCAGCTATTAGTACACAATGAAGCGGCTACTGAAGCAATTAAAAACTTTTACATTTTACTTAAAAGAAAGAAAAAAATCAAGATTCATTAAGTAAAAAGCATTCGCTCTTTTGTGTAATCTAATTATAATCTTTAATGCAACAATCAATGGCAAATCTTATAAAAAAAAGTGTAATCAAGTCAACTTCATTTTGGCTCAATGCCAACAAGTTACCGCAAATACTTCAGCTAAATAAGTACCTCAAATAAAGGCTTTATTTGTAGTACTATGTTCTTTCTTAAGTTTCGTGATGTTTACTTGCATCCAAACATTGAAATGGTTTTCAATGCATTGGTACTTAGTATATTTCTCTTCACTAATTGCGATTCTACTTGAAAAAGAAATCTATCTCAGAACCTGGAGCTGAATAACAGTGAAGGAACTTATTTCACGAAAAATTCTATTAAATAAGAAATTATTCCCAAACTGAACAACATTTTTTTTTTTAATTATATTTAGCTACAGTTTATTTATTCATTATTTCTTTATATCATATAAGTAAAGAATAATGTTTATTAATCGTGAAAATAAACATAATTTAAAGAATAATGTTTATTTTTTTCCAATTTAAGAGAGTCTAAGAATTCTAGATCCACATTTTATGTTAAAAAAAAACTTCTGCTGAACTGTGTTTAGAAATTTTAAATAACTCTCCTTCTATAGCTCTACAAAACTCGTCAACCAAAAAAGTCTCGATAAGAATTATTACATTCGAAAATTTTTTTAGCAAAAAGAACACACTATTTTGAGAAAAGATATTAAAAATGTCTGCTTTTCTCAATCGTTTTCTTATTTTGAATTTTAAACTTTTTATTGTATGAAGTAAAACACATTTAAACTATATTCTGGTAATAAATTATTCTACTGCGAAAGATATTTAAAGTGCAAAATTTAAAAGTTCATGTTAACACATTTTTTATAGAAAATATAAATCAATCATTGTTTTTTGCTTCATCAACCAATCATTGTTCATAAATCAATATCAACCGATTTCAATTTTTATCAATCATTGTTTAGAAATCATTCATTGCATTAAAAACAACAAATTAAAAGTATAATATCCAGTTGCAATTGATACATTTAGTTTCGGATTTTTTTGCTGTTAGTTTCAAAATCTTCTCAAAGCATATAAAATACACTATCAGCATAATAGGCTCAACTCTGATTCATAAAATGGTGTTTAAAACCATAATATTGTGCAAATTTCCTGCAATAATAAAAAATGCTTATGTTAGTTTGCTTATGCTGTTAAATGTTATTTATAGATGATATATGAAATGACTTGCACGATGTTTTAGCTAAAGTTGTAACAGGTACTGGATCATGATTCCATTCTAGTTTTCCACAGGATTGTGTTATCAAATTTAATAAGTACGATAATTAGTTCAGCAAACGGTTTCAGCAAATTTAATCGACATAATGTTTGGACACGTTTCAAAATTTCTATCGGTGTATCAACTAGCAATTCACTTCTCCAACTAAATTCAGTCAAAACTAATCCTCTAATTAATTGTACCATTCTCATAATGTACTATTATATCTTATTATAGCTTGCTGTTAGTTTCAAAACCAATTTCAATTCTTATTAAATATACTTTCAGAAGAGTTGGTTCAATATTTAATAACAAAATGATGCTTAGAACCATAATATTGTGCAAATTTGCTGCAGCCTTAATAATATTTTGAATCATTATTCTGATCAAAGTTGTATTATGCCCTGTATCATGCTTTCATTCTAGTTATCCACAAGATTGTGTTATCAAATAACAATAGTGTGACATTGTGTCACTTACTAAAGATGAATTGCAGTTAGAAAAAATTAGAAGTTGCGGTTAGAACAGGAGTAAAAAGGTAAAATAAAAACTAAAGTGTTTAAAAATTGAAGGTAGTTACGGTTACGAAGTAAGAAAAGTGTAGAAGTGAAGGGTCTCACATGGAAACTACAAAGAAAGCCGACCACCTGCGATTCTAGGGAAGAGAATGGGAGAGAACATTCCAAAGTACTTCAAAAGAGAAAGTGTAAAAATACAAAATAGATTGCAGAGACTATTTTGTAATTACGATCCAAAATTTCGTAAATGTCGCAAATAGTTTGATCAATTTTACACCAAAATAAGGTTAACAAGCTCATCATGCTTCAAAACTTCTAACTGTAAGGAACAGTCGCACTGCCCTACTAAGTTCCGTTCAAAGTATTCCTGAAATTTAATAATTCAATGCTCTATCTCTTTTTTCCAGGAAAATATTTTTTGATAAGAATATAAGCCCGATTCACAGTCTCTCTCTTCAAAACTCTTCAAAACAATTTCAAAACCTTGGCACATTCTGAAACCATTCATCATATCAATTTTTTCTATATTCTAATCTTGTGCGCCTTTTGAATTTTAAAGAATCCTATTATGTATGAAAGCCTAGTTTCACTAGTGGTCCAACTCTATTTTTGTTTATATTTTGAGTAATACTTAAAAGTATATAGAGTGCACTGTTTTTTACATATTGTATAACGTGTTAAGGCCTCTGTATTGCAACAGAAGTAAGCTGGAGGTGTATTAATTTTAGAACAAGAAAAATGGAAATAGCTTGCATGAACATGAAAATAAGGGTTACTTCATTTCTTTAAGGCCAATTTAAATAAGGGTTTTCATACATCTTTTTCAATAATTTTGTAATCGTCTAATTTTATTCCGTTTTCTACAGTACATAAGTGTACAGTATTTACTGTACACGTATGTACAGTAGAGTAGGCAGCAACCTCTTTACTGAAGAAAAGTTACCGATTATAATAAGAATAAAAATGGCAAAAAAATATCGGTTAATATCTACGTTTGCGTACAGTACTTAAATTTAATGAAAATTTGAAGAAAAAAAATTTAAGTTGGTAAAAAAATATGCGTTTTATGTTTGTTAGATGGTTTAAATACCCTAAATAAATTCAATTATGATCTTATGATCTATATATGTATATTGATAGTGAATCGCAGGAAAGTAAATACTTAAAAATTTAATCAGTAAAAAAAAATTTAAATATTTGAAAAAAAACAATGAATAAAATTGAAAAAAGATGGAATGTTCCCGACGAAATCTCAGATTTCCTACGGCGGACAGCATGAGCACCGTGAAGGTTTTGATAATTAACAAATGAACTTATTCTATTAGCATTTAAAGCATAAAAATTGTGCAAATGAATTTGCCTCAATCTACATTCTATTAATTATGAACTGATTCTTGCTAAAGGTAAAAATTATAATTGTTATAGAACTGATTTTTGTTGCATGTAGTATAGGTAGCAATTGTTCAAAAAATATTGAAAAATCTTACAGGATTTTAATTCATCCATTCCATCACAACCNTAGTTAACAGTAATTTATTGCCAAGGGTTTAAAGGAGTGACCTCAAGGTCACTTCTTTAAACCCTTAAGGTTGCTATCCGATCATTGGAACAAAAGCTAGTCAGTGCGATTTTTTTTTATTGTACTACACACGAGTCAGTGAGATTCAGAGAGTGATTACAAAGCACAGTTGCCTTTCTTTTAGAATAATATTCTACATATAGATACATTAGGTTTGTTTTGATCTCAGTCATTAGATTATACATGAAAATATAGTATAATGAGTGTAAATCTGTTTATTTTTGCTCATTAAGAACTTTGTAACACACTGAAAACGAATCCTATTTACAGCTAGTAAGTGATTGTTTTTTATTCTTGTACTGTTTATTAGTAAATTTGTTATGTTAATAATTAATTATTGGATGTTATTAAGAATCCTTATTACTCAACTTCATTGTTCTGCTCTATGATTATGATCAGTCAGATTTTGAAAGAAATATTAATCTGTTTGATTTTTATTTGAGTATAATTTTCGGCCCGAAAGTGAATATTACAAACATTAAAAAAATGTATAATGGAAGTGTTGATCAAAGATGATGACTTGGCTTCTGCAGTATCATTCTGAAAAATATTTAGTTAATATTATGCAGGATGGAAAACTGAAATACAGATTCAAATGTACTTCTTATGTCTCCAAATCTAACAATTGAATATGTATTAACATCTGAGCATGTTATTATAACTAAAGAAGAATTAAAGTGACCAGAGAATTAAAAAAGAATTGTTGTTGTTTTTACTAATGCTACTTGCCAAAGCAGCAAGCCTTAATTCGGTAGAACCAAGTGAGTTTAAAGCAGAAGGGGGCCCTTCTTGTTTTTCAGTGGCGCCATCTAAAAGGAGAATTAATTACCAAATTATAGTTAAACTTTCAAGCTTATTATACAAATTGAGTCAGAAGTAATAATATTGCAATCTACTTTTCTCATCGGCTTAGTTCGATGCTCGGATATCACGCTGTTATAGGAGCACGTTTACCTCATAGAACACACTGTCTAGATACCACGTTATTTGACATTGACTAAAATTTTAATATTATGTGAAACATGTTTATATACTTCATTCATTCTTAACATTTCCGAGTGAAGTAGTAACACTATCAGTAATTTAAGCAAAATTACGAAAAATATAGGTCTGGATCATATTGATCCAGACAGAAATTTTAAGAAAATCGAATGAAAGAAGTCGAAAAATAAAACACCGTATGATAGAAAATGTTAAAATACATGAAAATCCTTTTAATGGATCTAATAAATTTAATTCCTCCACTTATGAAGGAACGGAAAAGCAATCAAAATTCTTCATACAGTCATTTTGCAAAGGTTAGTTAAAACATTTCAAGTCAGATAGACTAGAACAGAACAGCAGAATTAAACCTAACTGATAAGAATTCCATACAGACTTATAATTTATGAGAATTTTATACCTTGAACGTTATTACAATATAAGCATATTTTAAAACCAAATATAAACGCTCAAATAAGGAGGAGATATTATATGAAACACATGCTTTCATTCTTTCTAAAAATATATTTAGTACATCAAGGCTTAATTTCAACATCCCTACACCTCTTAACTATTTGAAAGAATAACATAGATCTCAGGGAAATAATCCCAAATAATATTCAGTTCAAAGATAATTTTAAAAAAGTTTCAATGTCAATGTTTGTTTTTGATAAGATTTGAAATTAATATTATCTGTATCCTATAATGGTACGTAAAATATAATAAATATTGAATTACATGAAGGAAGAAAATTTATAACTTCTTTTCGATTCAAAGAAATTTTGGGGGTTGAATACAAGTTAGGGTTTACGGAATTTTACAGTATTGTTAATTTCGAGTGTTTCTTTAAATATTTAATTACAGACAGACATATTTCGTATTGAGTGTCATATTTCACTCATGTTTGTAGAGTAATTCAAAATTCTACACTGAAAAAACAATTTTGGGTATAGTTACTACCATTTTTAGAGCAGAGGTAAAAAAAAATTGTTTCACAGTGCATGTAGTTACATATTTTACTTATTTTTCCGCTGTTATAGTTTTATTTATCTATTCATTTTTTGTTTGTTTGCATACTGACATCTCATATTTTAATTGGTGATAGAACAAATTTAATGACTTCATTCCAAAAATATTTCGTTTTAAAATCAAGCGCATTTTTAGTAAGCCGACCAGGCTGTGTAGGGGGCAGGGAAATGTCCTTGCATCAGAAAGGTTCTGGATTCGATACCCGGGAAAGGCATGGATGTTCTTTCCTTCTCTGTACTATCTGTCCTCACTGTGGGAGCGATGTTGGCCCACCTAATATGGTGCCCCTGAAAGAGAGGTCTACAAAATCGCCCTGTAAATGCTTGAATTGATGGATGTTACCACAGGTGGAGATTGGGGGAAAAAGACATTTTTAGTAATATATTCGTACTAATTCTTTAAAACAATTGTTATTCTGTCAATTTCATATAATTTTTTGCACGATGGCTACAGTAATGTACTTATAGTTTGACTACGGTAAGAACTGTCTCGCATTTCAGGGAGGGTAGCTTCTCTTCACTCTATGAATAACACAATAGACCGAAGAAAAATATTCCCTTTCGCTCTCCGACCCAAACCAAAACCAGCCCTAAACAGTGAACCCCACACCCCTAATTGACATACTTATACCTCTTTGCCATAGTAATCTCCACTGGTCCAGGCGAATAACTGGGGGTGTTCTTACTACAGACAAACTAGAGTTAACTTCAAATACAGACCTAAGAAATACAGACCTAATTTTCAGACTTCTTTTTCTATCCTCTGTTTCATAGAAAAAACATATCCAAAACAAGTTAGCAATTTTTCGACAAGAAGTATTTTAGATAAGAAATTGGTATTCATCCGGTTTAAATAAAAATTTAAAGCGATATTTTTTTAAGTATTAACATTGACTTTGACTTTGACAGAAGATTTGACTTTTAATAACTTCTCCCTCTTTTGAAAGTCTCAGAGAATGCACCTTTAGCCAATTATAGCAAAACTTCTAACGTTGAAAATTTAGCAACGTGTTTGTAATGTTTCCTGAAAAAAAAACGGATTTTAAATTTACATTAATTTTTATCAAATATTAAAAAAATTATTACAAAGAAAAATATTTCATTCAGAATTTGTCTGTATCGTTAAGTTTATTCCCGTGAATACTTTGATAGGAGCTAATATTAATTATAACAATTCATATTCAACCCGAGAATTATCACGCATTGGGTTATTCATCAAAAGCTTTTGAAACTTTGTAATTACATTTCGAAGCCATAATTCATATTTCAATTATAGAAAAAGAAATACGATACCCATTACATAGAATCATCTTAAATAGGGAGATAGTTAGTAATTGATTTGCAAATCCTATTAATTTTCTAGCTATAAGGTTTGCGGTTTGTAATCATTAAAAAACAGTAGTTCATATGAATATTTTTATTAGAATGAATTTTGAAATTAATTCTTCTACATTTAACTTATATGAAATATCAGTAAAGTATTTTTTGGGTTGTGAATTAACACACCTAAACCTTTAAATCTCAAATTTTTCTTTTATTAAAAATTTAAAAAATATAAGGAGGAATTATTACTTCATAAATTTTGCATAACTATTTCTTATGCACTTTTTCTTTTAACCTTTTAACACTTAACAATCATTTGATTGCTTTTTTTAATATCAAAAATAGTTTCTTTTTTTTGCAATATCGGGAAGAAAATTATTTTTGCTCCGATAAAAAAAAATTTAAAAAACTTTATTTTGTTTCATCGAATATTTTATTCCAATTGCGTTTTTCAAGGGAAATAAGAAGGGAAAATAATTATAACTCTGTCAAAATTAAATGAAAACCTTTCGCGGACATTACATTTGAAGTACATAAGGGAAAGAATTTCTGTGGTAGTGTAAGTTAATTTCGAAAATGATGTGCCGTACGTTTTATGTTTTTAGGTGTAGCAAAGAAAAAAAAGAAGGAAAACTTTTTCTCTTTTTAATCCGCTTGAAAATTGTAGTTCGATTCGATTTTTCAATTCAAATTTCGATTTTATTTTCCTCTTTTCTCTTTTTTAGTTTTAGTTAGCTCGATTAATTAGAAAAGCAGTTGAAATCTTGATAGGTAATAAATTGGAGATATATTTTGCTTACAATGTACCTTCAAAAATTGTTTCTTACCCACCAAGTTAAAGTATCAATTAAGTAACCAACCCTTCAGTTAAAATATCAATTAAGTTACCAGGGAGAAAGAAGTCAAAATTTTGAGAGTCGATTTGAAGCTGTTTGGAGACAATTGAAACTTCTATTGTGATTCAGTACAAAGCTCCAAAACAAAATTAAAATACTCCAGTAATTCGGGAAGTTTCTGGGTTTTTGAGTTACGATAAATCTTGCATTTAGAGGGCAGAAAAGAATTGAATCTTGTATTGTCTTCCAAAACAGAGCTTCAATTAAAATTTGAGCATTCTATCTAGTCGCGAAGTAGTGAAAATTTTGATTAGTGATTTAGTCACTTAAGTGATAATGCGGCGATAAATTCAACTTTTAGCAATCAGAAAACTATTAAAACTTGTGTTCTTCTGCAATATACACCGAAGAGCCATTACATTATGACCACCATCCATCTATAACAATCGGCTCGCCCAGGTGTTCATGGTTTCTCGCCCAGAAACAATGTTTTCATGGGGCACATTAGGACCCATAATCCTCAGAGAACAATCCCTGACGTCTGTAAGCTACTTGAACATAGTTGTAGACCGGGTTCACCCATTCATGGCAACAGTTTTTCCTGCGGGGGATGGTGTTTGCCAACAGGATAATGCACCATGTCATAAGGGTCGAATCATAGAGGAACATTTCAGTGACTTTCAAGTCATGTCTTGACCCCCAAATTCTCCTGACCTTAATCCAATAGAGCATTTGTGGTCCTACTTGAAAAACCAAGTTCGTGCTGCCACTCTGCATCCTCCCAATGTGAGGGAATTGCAGGACCAGTTGGTGAGCGCTTGGTACCTGATACCTCAGACTACCTATCAGCACCTTGTGGAATCAATGCCACGGCGAGTGCTAGCAGTTTTGAGGTAGTCCTACATGTTATTAGCAGGGTGGTCATAATGTAATAGCCCTTCGGTGTAAAATTTCAATTAAAAGTTGAATTCTCCTATTAGTTGAAAGGGGGGGGACCATGATTGATTGACGCAATTTCTTTTCGGCACTAATATTTCGATGAATTCCGTTTGTTACGAATCAACAGGCACAGATCTCTAGTAGAGATTTTAAGTACTCTAGTTGGTAGGAAATGGGTTCAAATTTCAATTGCAAAAACTTCATAGCAGGGTTCGAACTGCTCTTTAAAAAATTAAAAAATGATGACAATATTTTAATAACATTAAAACTTTGTTTTTTATTTGTTTCCACTTTAATATTAAAAATACGAAAACTACATATATATANCGATTTTCAATTCTTTTTCGTCCCAAGCTTTAGTTTTTCAATTGTATCATTCGATATCCAGGTATATATATATATATATATATATATAATTAACATTTTTTAAGATTTAAGTTTAATCAAAAATAAATAATTGGCATATTATTTAGCACAGCTTTATTACGAATGTTTTAACCAGCCTTATTGAATATGCACGCTGAAGTCTTTATTTTTAAATGAAAAATATCCCACTTAACTTCATCTTGATAAAATTAAAAAGAATTATTTTTATTTGAAACTGTAATTCTAAATTTGAACACAAAATACATTTTGAGAAATTAAAAGAAAAAATTTAAGTTAAATTAAGTTATTTTCTTCAAATGAGCCTAAAATACATAGTTAAAAATGCATATGGTTATAAAATTTCGAAGCATTTCACCTCTCTATCACTGGTTGTTCATAGGATGCTTGATTAAGATTCTGCTTATTCACATTAAATTTCAAGCACGATATCTCGACAATACATATTTTAAACTCTGTGATAATTAACGAACCAGTAGATAATTTACGTGCAATTTTGTTAAGTTATTGCAAATATGCGTGTAACACTTTGATTTTATCGTGTTAACTACGTTTGAAATGGTAGTATTTTAAAAGATGTTTTCAGCAATGTTTATAATAAAAGATAACTCTCTTTCTTTATCAGTCATAATTTTGTCAATTTATTCTTAGATAAATTCAAAGATTTCTTTCTTTGTCATATTCTACAGTAAAACAATGATATTTCCTCATTCTCTATTAACTGCAACTTTGTAATGTGAGTCTTGTGAGTCTAATGTGAATCTTGCTATCAAAGATCAGACCTTTTTTTGAGCAGATAGACCAATCAAATGCTTACAGGAGTTATATGCATGTTGACAACACAAGTTTCAATTATTTCCAGACCACTAAAAGAAGAATTTATCTTCCGTTTATTGCCAAATAGAATTTATCGTCCATAGAAATTTCGATTATTTCCCAGCTAACTAGAAAGCCCAAATCTAATCTTGAGCTGAGTGCTTGATGGCAACGTAATTTTTAATCGTTTCCTGACTATTTCAAGCTGAATGTTTCCTGACTATTTCAACTGAAGTCTTATTATGGCTACAGGGAATTCATCATCAATCGAAATTTTGGCAATTTTCCGATTACCTCGAATACTCAAATTTTAACAAACTCTAAGCTGAATGACAGTAAAAGTTTCTTTCTTTACCGTTGCAAGTAAAATTAAAGTTTCCGATTCGTTAAAGGGTTGAAAGCATAGCAATAGGATCTTGATGTTGTATGAAAATACACAATTTTTGTCATTTCATGATCGTTCCAAGCAGAACTGATGTCTCCAATTAAACGCTGAATATAATTTATCATAAATCAACATTTTTAACACTCTCTGAATACAGTGTTTAAACTTCAACTAGAAGTCAGTGTCTAATAACGATATACACCGAAGAGCCATTACATTATGACCACCCTGCTAGAAACATGCAGGACCACCTTTAGCCCTCAAAACTGCTAGCACCCGCCGTGGCATTGATTCCACAATGTACTGATAGGTAGTCTGAGGTATCTGGTACCAAGCTCTCACCAACTGGTCCTGCAATTCCCTCACATTGCGAGGGGGTAGCGTGGCAGCACGAATTTGATTTTCCAAGTAGGACCACAAATGCTCTATTAGATTAAGGTCAAGTGAATTTGGGGGCCAAGACATGACTTGAAAGTCACTGGAATGTTCTTCGAACCAATCCATGACGATTCGACCCTTATGACATGGTGTATTATCCTGTTGGTAAGCACCATCCCCCGCAGGAAAAACTGTTGCCATGAATGGGTGAACCTAGTCTGCAACTATGTTCCAAGTAGCTTACTGACGTCAGGGATTGTTCTATGAGGATTATGGGTCCAAATGTGCCCCATGAAAACATTGTTCCTGGGCGAGAAACCATGAAAACCTGGGTGAGCCAATTGTTATAGATGGAGGGTGGTCATAATGTAATGGCTCTTCGGTGTAATATACAATTATTCTTTATATAGTTCAGGCAAAATTCTTCATCATTTTAGAGCCAATTGAAGTTTCGACAACTTTCCTGTACATATAAACTACTGATAGAAAACTAAAAAGAAGAAAATCACAACATAAAAAAAGTCGAAAACTGCACTTTTTACAAGTTTGCTAAAAAGAAGAAAATAATTTTGCTCCAGTTAGAACTAAAATGAAAATACTAGGATGCATCACTTTTGTAATAAACTTTTATTACCATCGAAAATTCCAACGTATGCATTACGTTTAACTAAAATCATTTTCTTTCTTTTTTTTATATTTTTGGAAAACGTTGTTTAAAATACTTTTATATTATTTTATTACTTATTGATTTTGATTCTACTACCGACTTTAGAAAATGATACCTATTTTAATCGAATTAATAAACAATATATCAGCATTCTTGAAACACGTTGTTTATAACACATTTATTTTATTTTATTATTCATTGATATAGATTCTAATATAGACTTTGACAAATGATGCTTAATTTAGCTGAATTTAAATGCAATATTTCAGTATTCTTGAAAAACGTAATTTACAATATATTAATTTTATCATTCATTGATTTTGATGCTAGTACGGACTTGGGCAAATGTTACCCATTTTAGCCAAATTCATAAACAATATTTTTAATAGAATAAAGACATTTCTTGACAAGAAATGGTTTTCGTCGAAAAGGTTCTAATAAACCTAAGTCGTTGTTTTAGCTTCATGATTCCGGTCTAACACATTCTCATCAGGATCAACCTTATTTCCGCACTTCGTAATTGCGTTGATGCCATCACGTTGTGAACCTTGACCTTTTCTACTTAATCAAACACAAGTTATGATATTTTAACCTTTAATAAACAGACAATATATATCATAGCAGTTTCTAATTATTTGATGACAAATAAAAGAGAAACTGCTTTAATAAAATGTATTATATAAATATCGCAATAAAGTTAGTTAAATATCTAATAATTTTATAATCTAATGCAAAGAAGTTCATTATAAACTTAACCGTCTGGTTTAGACAAAAAAAATTTAAAAAAAAAAAAAAGCACAATTGGAATTCTAATTTTATGTTTGGTAAGCAGGGATCCTAAAATTATAAGATTAAAGTTAATTTTTTAAAATGTATGAAATATTTTTCAAAATAGTTCAAAATAAGGACAGGTTTGAGATTAAAAACTGCAAAATTTTCATGTCACGCTTACAGCTCAAGGAAAATCGTAAAGCATAAATCTCAAAACAATTTTTTCCTAGATTAATAATGTGATTATCTGGGTTTTGATCTAAATTCTTAAAAAAAAACGATGAAATAGAACTAAATACATTGTTTAGTATTGAATTTTTAAAGAGAAATTCTAAATATAGCAGTTATCGAATTATTTGGTTACAAAGAAAAGAGAACCTACTTTAATACAATTTATTATATTCATAATGAAGTTAGTTAATAGTATATATCATAATGAAGTTAGTTAAATATCTAATAATTTAATAATCGAATGCAAAGAAGCTAATTATAAACTTGATTATCCGCGTGGTTTCGATTAAGTTTTTTTTCTCAAAAAAACTCAGTTAAAATTTCTAATTTCTTATGAATCGAAGAAGATTATTAAGATCTAAATTCTTAAAAAAGCAATGAAATTGAACTAAATACATTGCTTAATATTGAATTTTTTAAAGAGAAATTCTAAAAATTTTTACTTAAATCTTGATTAAAAAAATAACAAAAACACATTTAGATCTTATCTTTTAGTTCAATATATCGCAAACATTATGCAAAATCTACTTACAAAATTTCAAAGAAATGTATAACAATTTTTTGTTTTGTAACGTGTGTCAGCGAAAAGAAAATTTTACAAAATCAACATTCTTCAAAAAAATGTATTTAAAATGCAAGAAAAGTCGGAAAAGTAAGAAAATACTGCCATCAAAAAATTAAAAAGGCGAAAATTAATTTCTGAAAATGAATTTTATTTGTCTTTAAAATAAAATTTATTCAAATAAACAAGGATTCAAATACTCAAAACAAAACAAAAAACTTTTTAGTTTTAATTTCAGGAGTTTGCTTCTAGTTTCGGTTTAGTCTGTTAGCATATAAAAAAAAACAACTATAACTTCATTTTAGAAATAAAAATAAAATAAAATAGAAGATCAAAATTTTAAAGTTTTAAGAAAGCTAATAAACTTAAATTTCAATTATGGAAAATAAAAATAAAAATTGAAATTTTCTTCGAAACTGCAGATTTGTACCAAGTCGAGTACCTTAAACATCCCTCTTTCTTCACCAATGGAAATCCTAATTTGAAACTACATTTTTTTTTTACTTTCCTTGCAAATAATTAATAATATTTAAATGTACTTCATAGTTGCAATCAATGTTTTCCTTGAAGCTATTATTTAAAAAAGAGACTGAACATTTATAAAGAAACAGAAAATATTTTAGGAAATTTTTAAGTTTAATCCGATCTTGCTTTAAAAAGGAATCTTATACGATGTCTTACCATAAAATAATGATAAATAATACCTTTTCTTAAATAATAACATAGTTACATTCAGTGGCGTACGCAAGGGAGGGGTTTAGGGGTTTGAACACCCCCCTTGAGCTCAGACAAAATGGCAAAAATAAACATTTTGGTAGAAATTATGATGGTATTATTTTTTAAGACTATATATTTTTATTTGCCTTATGCCTACCTTTTAATCTCACGGTATTTCTCAGAATACTGAAAAAAACATTTACTATAATAGGGTTGTACTTTTGAAACAAAATTCACGTGATACTGTTATGGCCTGGTTCCTTTCTGTTCTGCCAGTCGCGATAGTTTTCGAGACTGGCTGTCATTCGCGAGGTCCTTACGCAATGATTCTGGAATCTTAGACGTTCTGCCGTCTTTGAGACAATTTGAGAATTTTGGAGATGCTGTGAAAAATTATATAAAAGGGGGAACGGAGTACAATGTAAGTTTTTCTGTTGTACAGAAATGTGATACTTCCGTTGAAGAAAACGTTTCTAGCATAACAAAATCTGATGAATGTGAAAGTGGCCCTCAAAGTGTTACTTCCCACCCGTATGACATTGAACTTTTTTCAGAAGATATTACATGCGAGAAGATATTACATTATGTTCTTAAACTTAAAAAATCAAATCAAAATTTAACTAAATAATGTTGTCTAAGTAAAAAGTCAAACCTGCCTAGCTCTCTAAATTAGGGAAATAATAGTGCTTTATTACATACTCGAATTTCTTTTNCTTCATAGTTGCAATCAATGTTTTCCTTGAAGCTATTATTTAAAAAAGAGACTGAACATTTATAAAGAAACAGAAGACATTTTAGGAAAATTTTGAAGTTTAATCCGATCTTGCCTTAAAAAGAAATCTTATATGCTGTCTTACCGTAAAATAATGATAAATTATACCTTTTCTTAAATAATAACATAGTTACATTTATGAAGAGAGAAAATATATGTTAATTACAGTAGAATCATCAAGAAAATTTGTCTTCATAGAAAAAATTCTCACTAAAAGTTCCAAAACAGTTATTATTTAAACCCAGAAAAATAATTAACATTGTTGTGAAAAGCGCGTAGGAATGGAACACTGCAAGAACAGAATCAACCTGTTTTCGTTTAAAAAAATGCTGGCGTCTAAACTTTCAAGACATATGATCTGTGGTTTTTAGGGAAATGTTTTAATACTTCTCAGTCCATTTATTTTTTGAAAGAAAAATCCATTTAGGGGCTTGGAATTTTACTTTAAGTTCAGGACGGTTAAAGCTGAGCAAAGGAAAGCATACAGGATTATAAAAGAAAGTTGGAAAGGGTTCAAAAAACGGAAAGGCATATATTGGTTGAAGGACTCCAATAAATGAAAGCGTATTTTTTTGCACTGATATTCAGTTTTTTTAATGAACAAATAGACTTATGTAAGAAAGACATTTTCAAGGATGAAGCAGCAGATACATTTTTGGACTAGGTAAAATAATAAGTGGAATTTTCTTTTATTATGAAGATAATTTTAACTATTTCATGATGACAAGATGGCCTTATTTAGTAAAAGTACATTTACTAAATAAGTTACATCGAACCGGGTATACAGAAATGACCAACGATTTGTAAAATCAATATAAGAAATTAGAAGGAGACAGATATGAATGATTTGTTGCGTTCTACTAAGGAACCAGCTTATATTTTTCACACAAAAAAATTATTTGACATATAACGTTCTTTATAGAAAAAAAACGAATGTAGAAGAATGTTTTTGCTACTTGTCAAAATATCCTAACTAAAATATTTTCATAGCGTCTAATAATTTTGTTCCAAACTGCATTACGTTTTTGCTACTTATGGCGATTATGTTAAAAACATTATTTTACAGTTTTCCCATTTAGTAGCGCCATCTTTTGTCGAAAATTATTACTAAGTTTGAAGTTTGGTCAGAAGAAATTACTAGTTTAATAGGCAGAATGCAGCAAAACTCATTTTTATGTCTTCTTCTGTTTTATTTTAATTGATGTTTCAAACCATCGATCACATGGTAACTGTAGATCAATAATCTACCTTGGATGTTAACCGTTTGCTTCATACTAATCTAATATTTATAATTCATACTAAAGTTGACAACTAAACAAATCTTAAAATTAAATCTTAAAGTTAAAGATTTTGTAATCAAATATATCAAATAATAAAACCCTTCTCAAACATACGATTTCATTAGTACAGTCGATATTTTGAAGTTTCAATATAGATCTTAAAAGCGTACTTTCTGATACGCAAAATATTGGAGGAGAATAGCTTAGACCAGGGCTATATTAACTGCATGCTGGGCCCCGGGACACAGAAATGTTTCAACATGTCACTCTATTTAGAATCGAACTAAAAAGGCACTTATACATAAAATAAAGTATTTTTATGATGTACAATAGTTTTAAGAAAAAATTGAAATAGTAACCAGCTACATTCCTCAAATGATAAAATAACTTTAAAAACCATGGAAGCTAATTAAAATAATGAAATTTTAGAAAAAAGCACAATGGTATAAGACATTTTAAAAAAATAATTAAAAAGGTAAGAATTATTTCTTCAAACTTAGCAGTTATTAAAACAACTTCCAATACACATCATACACAACCAGTTTAAAAGTTGGTGTCCCATAGTGCTGTATATTTCTGAAATCTTTCGATAATTAGTTTATTTAACTAATTGTAAATGCTAAACAGAGTTGGTGGTGGTCAAGCATTTTTAGAGACATTATGACTTATCATAAAACTTGCTCAAATTTATTTTACATCGATATTTTTTCAGGAACACAATGATATGTCAGCATTTGCAAGAAGTGAGAGTCGAGTACATAAAACTTCATCGCAATGCAAAAAACAGATTTGGGGTTCCTTTCTGAGTTTTCCTGGTGATAAACTATACAAATTATTGGTATGTGCTATGATAATCAATCACTACTTATTAAAAATAAAAAAAAAGTGCACACTTTATACAGTAGAACATTTTTTTTATAAAATATATAAGGTAATATGTTGTTGATCCTCAGTTTTTTTAATACAATTTATGAAAAGTAAGATTCCGAAGGGTCCCAGAGTGCCTAGGAACCCAGGCACTGCCCGGGTGTGCCCATACGTAAGGACGGTACTGGTCAGGAAATGAATCGAACGTTTGATCCTCCGATTGCTTTTTTTTTCAATGCCTACCTGGATAATGACCTAGGTCATACAGGTACGTGAAGGGCAGATTTGTTGGCCACTCTTTCAGGGGCACCATATTAGGTGGGTCAACGTTGCTCCCACAGTAAGGACAGAGAGTACAGAGAAAGAAAGAACATCCATGCCTTGGCCGGGATTCGAACTCAGAACCTTTCTGATGCAAGGGCAGTTTCCCAACCCCTACACAGACCGGTCGGCCCCCTCTAAATATTATATCTAGCGTTTTTATCCCCTGTTTCTAACTACTTAATCACTCAAATCAAAATCTTTTACTTTCACCCATTTATCAAACTCACTTTCCCTAAATTAAATTTTACAAAAAATATTTACGTCATTTTAATAACAAAAAGAAACTACTTTGTTAATTTTTAAAGTCACAGAAACTAATAAAAACTTCATTCAGTTTTTCAATTTTGTGATTGAGGAATAAACTTCTGAATAGAATGAAAAATGCTTATTTCATAAAATAACAAAATAATAAATTATTAATATTGATAATTATTTTTATATGAAATCATATGCGAATTTTATAAATGAGTACAAAAATTATACGTATCGTACAATTATGGCGAATTGTATGTATCGCTATGACAAAAATATAAAAAAAAAAGTCAAAATAACACAAAGGTGGTCAAAGTTTTAACCACACTCTCATGGTTCAATTATTGAGACTATGTTTTTTTAAGAAAGCTGCTAACCCATCACCCTCTTTATTTAGAGTCATAAATGGGAATTCGTCGGAATGATATGTTTATAATTAACGTCTTTTATTTGATTTAATAAAATAAATTACAGTCAGCAGTAAATAAATGGAACCTCTAGAAAAACTAGGTAATATTAGCAATAAAACAAAGGAATTTCACACTTGCTTATAAAGAGCCGAAATTCGAATTATATGTATCACTATGGCAAAAAATGTTTTAAAAAAAGGCAAAATAACACAAGTTTAATCAAAATATAAACCACAAACTTACGATTAAATTATTAGGACTATGCTTTTTTTTTCTTTTTTTTCAGAATGCTGCTACACCATCACTCTCATCAGAATCAAAAATGGAAATCCGTTAGATGCTATGTTTATTTTTAATAACGTCTGTTATTTGATCTATTAATATAAAATATCGTCTGCACTAATTAAGGAGAACCTTTAGAAAAACTCAATTTAATTTGATTTGAGACTTTAGAAACAAATCAAATTTAAACACTGCTTATAAAAATTCGATGATTGTATAAAAAATTAATTATAATAATATGTTTTTTTTCCTATGTTTGACTCACCATTGATGCAAATAATTAATATTTTCACTTTGAAAAATTTGAAGCAAAATTTCTTATATCGACTTCAAGTTTAACAAATGTAAGAAATTTTTCTTTCAAATTTTTCAAAGGGAAAATATTAATTATTTGCATTCATGGTGAATCAAACATAAGGAAAAAAAATTAACTATTTGCATCAATGATGAGTCAAACAAATGGAAAAAAAATCTTATTTCGATTTCAAGTTAAACAAAGACCGGGATAGTTTGGTCGGTAGGGCGCTGGGCCTATGTCCGAGAGTTCGTAGGTTCGAACCCCGCCGGCCGAGGACTCCCTCTATAGTAAAGTGACTGATGCACGTTGAATCTGTCGAGTCGCAAAAGTCCTCCATGTTCCCATAACAAATCAATACCTCTGGGGGTACTGAATTGGAGATCGATCGTTCTCTGATTCAGGTCAAAATTACGATCTGTGGATGAATGAATGGGTTTGCCCTATAAACGGGTGTGACGTATGTTGTAGCAGAAGTCGAATTCTTGGCCATAGATAGCGCCATTGGAAAGCAAGGACAACCGCACCCATTCTGCCTAAACAGGCATACGTCAAAAACAACAGCAACAAGTAAACAAAAGTAATGTTAACAAATTATCTATGCATTTATCATTTATCATTATTATTTAGTAGTTAAACAAATAAACGAAAATCTCTTTCTTAATGTACAAAAAAAGTAAGAAAGAAAATAAAGAAAAAATACTCAAAATCCCTTGCTTCAAGTTTGACTATCTTGATGAAATTAAATTTGATAAACAACCAAATTATGTTTGACTGAAACGCACTGTTAGAAAGGCTGGAGGTGGTTGACATTGAAGTTTTCTGTATAAAAACTTCGCTTAGAGAATTTTATGTATACAAACGTGCTTTGAAAATTTCAGCCATTTAGCAGTTTTTAATTTAATATTAAAAACTAGTAACTAAAAACTTATTAACTATTAACTTGTTAAAATTCTACGGTTTCTTTTCTTAGATGTTAACTATGCCGTTCTATAATTTCTTCTGCATTAACTTCAACCGCGAGAAATTCGACAAGTCTGGCACACGTATCTCATAAAATATTTCGAGTTACTTCTATGGTGAAAATTCGCAGATACATCAAACATCATATACATTGACCGTATTTTAAAAAATTCATGTCAAACTAATTTAAGTGTGCATGACAACCCCAAATAAACACAAAGAATAGTTAAATTAGTAAAATCTCATTTTCGCCGAAAGTGCATTGAGAAAATTTATATATACACATTACAGATCTCTCTATACTGGACAATTGCCAGAATCGTTCTCAGCACGATAGAGATTTATTACGCTCAAACCAAAAATGGCTTCTCTTGAGAAGAACAGAATAAATCAAGCACGAATATTAAACGCTGCATCTACACCTCAACTCCACTCCACGATGATCACTACAGAACAACTCTTCAGCAATAGAGATGATGGTATTGGAAAAAGGAAAAAATACAATAAATGAAGCAATTCCCAACTGCCTATGACACACGTCATACTTCATTCTCATGAAGATTAACGATTCAAAATCGGAATGGGGGTGAGAGAATAAGAGAAAAAACATTCGAATTGTTATGAAAAGTTCATTTCATTGGCAAATAGTTTGCCGTTTATCAATGATTTCTATGATCGAAGTAACTGTTCGATAAAACGGCTAAAAAATAATCATGGTTGTGCTTCTGGAAATATGGAAAATTTGACATATTTAATGCTTTCTTTTTGTTATGTTTGTCCTTTTTTCAAACCGAAGTTTGTTTGTTTTTTTATTACTCTAAGGAGTGTCTCAAGGCATGCATGAATTATGGATCTATGCAAATGTTTATTTGTATGCACAAATGTTGACTAGGTTTTAAAAATTTCTTTGGTGAAATAAAGTAATTTCAGGAAGCTATATTTCGTAATTATTTATAGAACAATTGCTGTAAAACATTTAAAAACGATATTCATCATATTTGATTTTTCTAAATGGTTATGAGCGTCAATGGTTATAAAGAGAATGAAGGGTATTAATTATTCACATATTATGCTCTTCCTGTGGAAAACAAAGTTTTAAAACTCAGCTCCTAATAAGTACCTAACAGAAAATAACTTTAATTATCAAAACAGCTTGTGTGTATAACTTTTAAAAAAAGTTTCAAAAGAAAAATATGAAATATCCTTTGCGTAGTGCCCAAATGGAATAGTGTATCAGAATTTTCGTTGACAACAACTGTTTTGGACCAATCACGATAGCGTCTATTTTTAAGAATGGATATTCAATACTTTAATGACATTGAAAGGAAAATTTAAATGCTTGCAGCATTTAATATTGGGGTACACCATTAAAAAAAATTTCTGTTACATAACGGAGAGTTTCTGCCAAAGTTGCCAGAGATTATCCAGATGCTATGGACCAAACACGGTGACATAAATTTTATTTAACAGAACACGACAGAAAATATTTGTACGTGACAGATATCTCCTGTAAGTCATAGTATAGCAGAGAAATTTGGCATGATGGTAACTGTAAACCCTTTAGTTTGCATAGTGAAACAGATTTCTAAGGTTTTGAATAGTTTTTTAATTACACCATTTTTTGCGTGAATTTCCGTGATTTTAGAGCTATCGAAAACCATTCCGTTTGAAAGAATCATCAAATTTTTATTCTTATTCCATCGTTAAGTTTAAACATTATGAAGTGAGATTCGAACGCAAGCCCTTCCTGGTACGAGGTCAACTCCTTGACCACCAAACCGCCGGTCGGTACATGTTTCAATGTATAAAATTATTGCGCATAGCATAAAATTATATAATTGTGCTTGTGTATAAAATTGTTGCGCTTAGATACCAAAGTTTTTCATATCCAAAACTGAAAAATTTACCTCAACAGATACAATCTCTATCAATGGTTACAGATATTATATGTTAACCATAAATGTCTCTTTTGACAGATTGTGATGTACTGTAACAGTAAATTTCTGCTGCTCTAAAAAACAGAATTTTACCGGGGGAAAGTTACAGAATTGTTATGATTTTTACAGTACATATTTTTACGAATTGTAAGGTTGTGAGTAAAGTAACGCATCTCCATGTGTAGATTTTAAAATTAGATAATTTTATACTTATTAGTAAATACTTAAATACCTGTGGTTATTATTCTGAAAATTGTATTCAGTACTATATAGTAAATAGTAATTCACTTTTAGTTTTTAATGTATGGTTATTTTTGTTCCCGTTTAGGATTAAGCCGGTAAAGTTTCTTTGAAGCTGATTTACATTATATTAAACTTTTATATACTGCCATAAATTATAATAACTTTGTATCAGTTTTTTTAAGGTTTTTTAAGTATCTTTTATGAATTATAATTCAAAGTTCTGAATATTACGCGAAGTGCATCTGCATCTTTTCTAATGTAATAAATAAAACTTGATTCCTAATTGAAAGAAACAGTTTTAAAATAATAGTTGTCTGACGTACAAAACCACCACCTGAAGGTAAGTCCCATTGTAACACCTAATTTGTCCCTAAATCATTTAATTTGTTACACCTAATATGTTCTTAAAATCAGAAAAAAATTGTTCTGGCTCATAGTAACCTTTATTTTTATTGAAGACTAAGCATAAAGTTCTTAAAATGTCATTAGTTATTAAAATTAATGCAATTATTGGAGTCTAATTTTGATTGTTTTTTTTTATTTGCTTATATTATTTTTTTGTTTATTTTATTTTTCATTTGTTTGAGTATATTTTGAGGTTTTGAAATAGTATACCATTTAACATTGTGAAATTTGAAGAAAACTGGAAAACTGATTTTTGGTGAAGTTCTATTCAGTAATCTAAGGATTAATGGCATTAATAGGTTTTAAAAGTAAATGAGATTATAACTATTTTCGTGCCAAGAATATGTAAATGAGACATTTTAAAAAAAAAATAATGAAAGGAATAGCTGTTCGGAATAGTTTTCTAATTTATTATTGTCGTATGGCAACGTCTATTATTATAGCAACTTCTCAAGTCCCCGCCTTTCAGAGTATTGAAAATCTGTTTAAAAAAAAATAGGGTTAAATTCCACCATAAATATGTTCGGAAATATCATTAAGAAAACTAATTAAAAAAAAGAACAAAAAGATTCAAAGACAAACTCAGGGCCTAATTATAGCCTAGGCCTAATAGGCATGGGCCTAGGGCTCACAATTTCTGAGGGATCTTAAAAATAAGTAAGAAGTCTAATGAAAGTTGGGCTAGCTATATGTTGGTTTAAGTATTAATAAAAAATAATTAAGCTAATCAGTGACTTTAAGCAAAAATCACTGATTTCAAATGTTTGTGGTCACCAAACTATTTTTATTTTGACATAAAATTGTTTTGTTGTTTTATATTTCACTTTAATTTATAGATACCTAAACTTTATCTTAGAAAAATATTCTTCAATTGTCTGCTTTCAAAATTGCTTAGAATATTTCTTGAATCATGCAGTTCAATAGATTCTTCTTCATTATTATGACTACTCTTCAGTAATTTAACTTCAAAATATCTTGTATGGGGCCCAAAAAATTTGGTGACCCTTGGGCTTGAATTTGTCTTGATCGGTCCCTGGAAAAACTAATAAGTTTCATAAATCCCAGTACACAGCAATGCCTGTTAAGTAAGAACTTATAGAAGCACATTCAATGGAGACATGTAATCAAAAAGTAATAACTTCTGACAACGCTAATTGACTTGATCATTCGTGTTACCCATGAAATAAATCTGTAGAAGTTTATGATCTGCGCCAGGCAATGACGGAAGTGATCCTGCACGATGATAAATTTGTTTTTGCACTTTGAATGTTGGCATGTAATTCTCACTCACGATACGTGTATCACCGAATGAAGTCATTTGGAAACACGAATTGTACCGACGTACATTCGCCAAAAAATGTTTCAATTGGTTCGTTTGACCTGATAAGAACGTTGATAATGGCTCGGCTGGAGACGTTAAATCTGGTAGATTCACTTTTCCTCCAGAACAGCAAATTCCAGCTGTTTCATTCTTAAATTTGAGAGCACTACAAAACATACATAAATGATCCATTTTTCCGATGATGACGCGTGGGTGAAGACTATAGTTGGTTGTCGGATCATAGTGAAACGCACTAAGATTCAAATCAGAGTATTGGCTGAGACTGAATAGCGAATCTCGATTGGTTTTCATTCTTGCCTCCCGTTGTTCTGATGTTTCCAACGAACTGGCTTGAGTAGTGCGTTCTCGATCGGTTTTCATTCTTGCTTCCCGTTGCTCTGATGTTTCCAACGAACGGGCTTAAGTAGTGCGTTCTCGATCGGTTTTCATTCTTGCCTCCCGTTGTTCTGATGTTTCTAACGAACTGGCTTGAGTAGTGCGTTCTCGATCGGTTTTCATTCTTGCTTCCCGTTGCTCTGATGTTTTCAACGAACGGGCTTAAGTAGTGTATAGTTGATATGTTAACAGTCTTTTTTTCCCGTTGTTCCGATGTTTCTGAAACACGGGTAGTTCTCTTTTTGCACGCTTGAGATGTTGATCGACTAAGAGCGATTCGTTCAGGCGGCATATTTTTGAAAATATTCTCTCTCACAAGCGCAGAAATGTAAAAGTTGACAGTGGTCGCAAATTTGCTAAACCGAAAATTCACGTATTTAATTTGAATAATAAAAAAAAGCAATAAAAATGAAATAAATTAAACAAGAAATATAAAAATGATAAAATTTAAACCAAAAATCTATTTTTTAAATGAAAGAAATAAAATGAAGGAATTCGAAAACTTTGTAATAATGAACAATCTAATAGTTTTCAAATGTCAACTGTCCGCAATGAAATCTTCGAAAACTATATTTTATTACGCTAACTTAAAATTTCATACTAAATATAAATAATTATTGAAAACGTGCTATTTGAATGAAATTTGCTTTTGCCTTGATTTTTATTAAACGGTTTTCACAATTCGCGATCGCAACGCATGAGTACGCCCTCCAGCGGGAGCCTGAAAATATCAGGCATTTATTTATCAAGTTTTCATTTAGTTCCATCAGAATCATTGACAGAGTCAGATGCCATTGTCTAAGGGGCAAATTAGAAGCAAAATTTCCCTAATGAAAAAGGCCGAAGAACTCGAAAAAACACTCCAGAACATTGGTAAGTCTTTCAGAAACAGAATACGCCAAACATTTGAAGAAAAATTCCTCAATAATTTTTAACTTCTATTATCAACAAACTTGCAACTGATAACTTCCAATTTCGGAATCGCATACTGCTACAGATGTGTGTATTACGGTAAAATACATTTTATCGATCTTCATTTCATTACAAATTAAAGTGAAGTCAACATTGCTTTCTTCATTCCAATAAATACATGTTAATTCAGAACGTACAGAACTACAATAGATACAGAATATTCTTTATAGAATAGTATATATTTCCGTATCGATATAATTCGGAAAACAACAGTAAAGAATCGTCCGAATTACTTGAAATAGTATCATTTATGCTGATTATTAATAAATTTTTAACGTTTTCTTGGTAAGTATTTTTTAGTTCTGAAAGAATAATTTCAACTAGAATTCAACTATTCTGTTTTCAAGTTAAATATTGAAATTCATATCGAGATCAGACAATTATAAAATTTTGCTGTGTGGTATGTTATCCAAAATCAATGAAGGAATAATCTATGTATATGTTACCGGCAAAGTATGAAACGCCGGCGTTGTATAGAATGACTAGGCATTATGCCTGACGTTTTTAGGCATTCTATACAATGCCGGATACTATTAGGCAAAGTATGAAATAAACGTCCTGATGAGGTTATTATGTAAATGATGTGCATGTTACTGTGAATAATTAAGCGAAATCGGTGGTTGTTGACTTTCACCGTTGAATGTTGACAATCACATAGTCACTTTGGTGAATGTCCGAAATATTTGTTACATCCGATTTGATATTTAATTTATTATAGGATATAATTGCATTTATTCGATATTTTAATACTTACTGACGATAAAATAGAGGAAACATCAGTGTTTGGAGTATCGAGCAAATGTATACCAGGTAAATATATATCGGGCAATGGCACTTGACCTTAGAAAACATCAGTGTAAGATATACCGAGCAGTGGCATTTAACCTTAAAAAAACATCAGTGTATGGTATACCGGGCAAATGTATACCGTGCAATGGCGCTTAACTAGACCAAGTATATATTTCGGACATTTACCAAAAGTCCCGTCATACTAGTTCTAGTTAATTGCCATTGCCCGGTATACCCTACACTGATCTTTCTTTAAGGTCAAGTGCCACTTCCCGATATACCCTACACTGATGTTTCTTCTAATCTCTCGTCAGTAAGTATTAAAATATCGAATAAATGTAAAACTACCGACTTCGTTCAGTCACAGTAACATGCATTTCTCAAAAATAAAAATATTATTCCGAAAAATTACTGAGAGTGCCATTGAAAAACATTTATTCAAAATGTAGAAAGAAAATTAAAAAGTTATGCAAAACAAAATTTAAGCTTTTCTTATTAAAGTAAACAAAATTTTCATATAAAAAAAATCTGAAATTAACCTACTTGTTGCAACATGGCAGGCTTGAATGAAATTTAGAATTACATTTCATTAAATTTTTCCATGTAAATTTCATTAAATTCCTCCATTTCCATGTAGCACAGTAAATAAATAATTTTTGTTATTAGTCAAAAGTCACGAGCCACGCGTTAAAAATCACGAGCCTTGGCAAGTGATATTTGAAACGAATCGGAGATGTATTTTATACATTGTCGGTTTCTCATTTGGCAATCTATAGAATGCCTAGGAAATGTGTAAAATATAAATCATTTCATACTTTGGTGGCTAATTTTAGGTATTCTATACAATGCCTAGTCTTTCTATACAATGCCGGATTTCATACTTTGCCATTAACATATATATTATTTGAAAATAAAATTTTCAAACGAAGAACATTTCATTTGGAATTCGCCGGATTTATAAAGCAGGTGAGTGATATGATTTTTGAAATAAAAAATTTGCTTGTAAATATTTTTTTTTCTTATTTGATGATAGTTCTCTACAGAATGGTTTTTTTACGTCTGATTACGAACTATAAGTATGAAAAAAAGAAACAATATGACTTTTTTTTTAAATTTCAGTAGGAGGAATTTTTAAAATCGTTTTTTTTATCCTAAGAATTCTTTGTTTTACGTTTTTTAGTTTATAATTTTTTGATAAAAATTGTTGTCAAAATACTTTTTTTGGAAAATTAAATGGTATGTTTTTATGTATACTTCTTGCATATTCTAATCCTTGAAGTAATATGATCCAGAAAAGTATGGAATTCGGTACTTACGTATTCACGCCACCGCAGTTACAAATTTGGAGGTTTTTAAGTGCTGCCAATCTACAACAAAATTTTTTGCGACTCGACAATATTAATTCGATTCTATCATGGGGTACCTTTTCATAGATGAATTTTGACATTGTTGATAACAACTCCTCGCCCCACACTGGTGACCTTTGAACTTGATGTGAACATGCATACCTTGACAAGAACTCCCACTTCGATATGATCACGCCTACCTTGACAGTAATGCTCACCTCGATCTGAACTCGCCGACTCCGATGGATGGTCCACATTGAACAGTTGACTTATTATTTGTGACTGCGACATTATCCACCTCCTTGCGCTGTTGCTTCTCAGTCTCGATCATGCAAAATACAACGACTACACTCGTCGGCAACGCAAGAGCGACCACGACCGTAAACTTAATACAGCTCTCACGATTAGCACTCAAAAGTACGGGAATCTTAATACAGCTCTCCCGGTCTCCCACAAAAAACATCAACGAATCAACTAGTGGTATCCATCCAACAAATGCTATCACTGCTATAATTAAATTTTGCATTAAACTTTTATCACTCCGGGTCACCATTGTGGGGCGAGGAGTTGTTATCGACAATGTATCAAATTAGATTTAATGAGATGTAGAATTAATGAATCAGAGAAAATAACAAAAAGTGGTTGCATCAATACGGGTTATTTAATCTAACAGAACTGGCTTTGCTTTCACTTAAACCTTAACATATAAGTCCCGCCTTCTAATATATTGGTAATAAAATAGTGTGAAGGAAACTTTCTTTTTTCGTTTTGAAAATGTCACTTACCTGGTTCTTCAACTAAGTTTTTCAATTAAACTTGCTAAAACAATTACAATTTTCTTAATTTAATATTAATTGTTGCCCTTTTTTGCGACTTTACGTTATTGAAGTAAACAAAACCCGTCTTTTGTTGTTCACCCCAAAAGAAAAAAGATAAAATGTATTTAACATCCTTTGGCATGATGCTATTGCAGTATGAAGTAATCCTCCGGTACATATCCCTTTCGAGGGGCCGTAAAACACCTATTTTCAAAGTATCAGTTTTATAAATTAGTATTGGTGCGATCTTAATAATCACCAAATACATCAGTATGATATTTTATACCAGTGGTTCCCAACCTTTTGTGGACCATCGCCCCCCTCTTGGGGTTGGTTGAAACATATCGCCCCTTTCTCTTTTTGCTCAAAAAACCATTCATTGTTGCTTGTAAGCAACCAAACACTGAAAATATGCAATATATTTGATTTTAATTTAAATTGTAATGCAAATAAGGAGTCACATTTATCCTGTCATTTTTATTAATTAAAAAAACTGTGCAACTTTTTTTTTCAAAAAGAAATGATATTTAAAACGAAATAATCAAAACAAAAATTTATTTTTTTAAATTCATATTTTAATGTAATCAAGAAAAAGTTAAAACGTTAACAACTAAAATTTGAGGGGAAAAAATGAAGATTGAGAAAGTACATTTTTACCACTTCAATGACTGCCCTGTGCTTGGTGTATTTCAAGTTAAAGCTTGAATGTCAGGTTTTATGCTCGTCAGATTTAAACGCGGGTCTCCTTTGAAGCAAATGTCCAACCTATCTCTTTGCTTTGTGAGCAGCTGGAAGACAGAACTAAATCCTCTCTCCACTAAATATGTTGACGGGAACGAGATGAGAAGCGGCTCAGTTTGTTTCCACAATTGTGTATAAGTGTCCATAAACTTTACTAAAGCTAACTTGTAACCGTATTTTTTAAAGACGACTTTAGCCTCACAGTCATACTTCAAATCTCAAATCTTAGTCTACAAAGAGGAAGTGAGCTTATCCACAACTTCTAAAAAAGGAGGGATCGAAAATCTAATCCGGAATTTCTAATTTCATTAAATCTTGTAACTGATCAAGCTGATCAGTAAAAATTAAGATTTTATTTTCGAGAATCTCGATATCTGCCATTGAACACTTTTTAAGAGTTGGAAATTGCATTAGCTCTTTGCGACCAATGTTTGACTTGTAGATATCAAACTTGGCGATGAATGAAGATATGATTCCCTTAGCCTTGATAATGTTCATTTTATTTCCTTGAAGTTTTACGTTGATTTCCTTCATTTTTTCAAAACTATGAGTGAGGTACGCAGTTTCCAACTTGCGTTGCTTCAAACTCTCACTTAAAACAGGATCAGTGGTGTCGAGAAACTCAGTAACCGAATCCAGCAATTCGAAGAAACGGCTCAGTTTCCTTTTGAAAGCCATCTCACAGCTGTATGTAGGAGCAGGAATTCGAAATCTTCATCATTTTCATGGCAAAGTTCTCGGAACAAACGGTTATTAGGAGAATTAGCTTTTATTTTATTGATGCCAGAAATAACCAATTTTTCGCAGCCAAAAGTTGACGATGAATGACATAATGAATGGAAAGATAACTTCCGGTACTTCTTTATTTAACCCTTTAACGGGCCCTTTATTTCTAGTAAAGGTAAATTAAAGTATTTTTGGAATTGAAATTGTATTAAGAACAGTAATTGATAAAAAAAAAAAAACTCATTTAGTTTATAAAAATGCCATTTTTTTGGTGGTAAATATATTTAACATGACCTATTAGGAACTTACTGACTTTTATTTTTCTTTATTTATAAAATAAATTCCTTAAATGCTACAAACTTCAAAAGGAATTATGTATTTTATAACTTTTATACGTTTTTTAAAAGTGACAAATGGTTACCAATTTTATTCAAACTCACTTCAAGAAAGCTGAAGTTATTGAAAAATGGAAACCTAAATTAAAAGTGGTAAAACGTGGTGGTAAGTATACTTACCACGGCCTTCAAAAGGGTTAAGGACAACCAGACATGGTTGGAGCACCATCTGTTGCACAAGCACTTCCATTTGTGAGGGGAATTTCTTTTACCTCAAAATAATCTTTGACCATTTTAAAAATCGACGATCCTTTTATATCAGTGTTCAAGGTTCTTGTAAACAACATTCCCTCGTTAATCTCCTTTCTCTCATTTATGAATCTTACGTAAGCTAAAACAGCTTTGTTATCTATCGCAGTTGATTCATCAATCTGCAGCGCAAATTTACCTTCTTTCAGAAATTTGATGAGTTTGGAATCAACGTCGGCGGCCATCTCATCAATACGCCTGGAAACAATATTATTGCTCAGAGGAACAGAGTGACTTATTAGATTTCCGTCTACGATACCAAAACGCATGACAAAAACGATCCTGCACTTGAATTTTTTTTAATTTTTAACTATCATAATTCTTTGTCTACACCAGAACCATAGGTTTCATACATATTTTCAATTTCAATCTCAAATAGCTTTTATTATTAATATTATTAGCAATTTTTATCTTTTGAGTACTCGTCGCCCCCTGATCGCCCCCCTGAGGATTATCGCCCCCTTGAGAAGCTCTATCGCCCCCTTTGGGGCGATCGCCCCCAGGTTGGGAACCACTGTTTTATACCTATACTAGTCTATTTGGGTACTTATAGCCCTTCAACATTCCATCACATAACCCTTCAACATTAAGTTTTCTGAAAAATACATTTGTCTGTGATAACCAGCTAAAGGTAAAAAAAATTTTTTAAATAGAATTCTTATTAGAACTTAATGAGGTTTATGGACCATGGCTATCTCTCTATCTGACCTTTAATTTACTGTTAAAATATTTATAAGTAACGGAGAAACAAAGTTCTTTACTTTCATATTCACTCTACTATCTTTGCTATCACAGAAAAAAATATTTTCTGAAACTACGGAAAACCCGTTGTAGAATTCTTATCACAACTGAATAAATTAGCTTCATCTGTAAATGGCGATTTTCTACGTTTTTCTTAAATGAATTTCCTATTACCTTTTTTTCTCCTTCCTTTAACTTCGTTTTTTAGCACATAGCTTATTTTATTTTATTTAAATTAATTTATATTATCAATAAAGCGTTGGTTTCAATAATTATATCACGTTTTTTACGGCTCCCCAAAATGAATAAATAAATTTTCTCCATTACCTTTGTTTCTTAGAACAAAAGTTTTTTTTATATCAATTAACATCACTCATTAATTAAGCATCATTGTCGTTAATATTGGCATAAAAATGTTTTACACTTTTTCAAGATAAATAAATATATTTACTCCATTACTTTCGCGTTTTAGTACATAGCTTATTTATTTCGATATGCGTGTATTACCTAAATTAATTAAGCAACATTGTCGTCAATACTAATATGACAATTTCCTTCACTTTTCATCTGAGCGAGGTGGTACCACTTTTTCATTAATTTAGCCTTTGAATATATAAATATTTTTTCCGTTTATCAATTACCGTTTATTTTAAATAAATAACTTTTTTAGAAACACGTTTTGAAAGAATTAATATAAATAAAAGAAGGTGCGTGGATGAGACAACTATGAAAATAAAAGTATAAATTTTGTGACGTAGACCACGTGTGCTACCACGTAATGTTCTTCACTGAATTTATCTGACACATTTAAATGTGCGGAATATTTAAATGTGCACAATAAACTTTTGTTTTTGACCTAATAGAGCTATAAGTTAGAAATTATCAGTGATGTTATCTTTTAAATATGTGAAGGCAGAATCACTTATAGTAAAATTTAAAATAATGACTAACGCTTAACCAATCAGTAAATTCCATTTCGTTTTTCGCTCATCCCGCTCATATAGTTCGTCGTAGAATGCTCTAATGTTGACAGTGACTTAAAGTTCATTGTGCTTGGAACTATCTATATGCCAAATTTCCTAGCTTTCAGTCAGATGATATAGGAGTCTNTGTTTTTCTATAAAAATAGAAAATTATTCTAATTCAATACTTGATATATAACTATTCAATGTTACTTAAGACAAGCAAACAAACAAAAAAATCTAAATAAATACTTAACCTATAAACCTATATATAGTTTTTTAACACTACTTATATAATTACTTAAGACAACCTTACAAAATGCATAATAACTATAGTGTTGCCAATAGATAGAGAAATATTAGAGTTTAAGGTGCCACATAAGAAAACAAAGTATATATATATATATAGAGAGAGAGAGAGAGATAAAGAATAATTTCCGCCTTTCTAGTGATTTTTTTTTCTTCATTTTTTACAAGGATTCTTAACATATATATTTCTTTATGTTAAAAAAAATACAATAGAAAAGCTAAAAAGGATTTAGCATTTTTCTATAATTTCGAATCCTCGAAAATTTTTAAGTAATATTTTAATTTTTAATTACTTAAAATTCTGCTTAAAATTATATGGTTATATAATTCTGTATTTTGGCAATTTTCGAATAAAGTATATAACTTGATTAATTGTTTTATACCTTTAAATTAGCAAAAATTACTTTATAAATTAACGATCATTTTTTTTTTTTTGTCTTATTGTGACAACGACTTTATAATGCTTCCTATCTCATCTTGATCGAGGTTTACACTTTTTTGTTCATGGTGATTACAGCATACGGATACGCCACAAACCTACCCTGGTTTGATAACAATCATCAAAGAGTGCCTCTCGTGCTCTTCCTTCAAATTGGTGATAACAGACTACGAACCCGCAACTCTCTCACATCCCAATAGATTGAATCACTGCATTACTTCTCCCCATTCAAGGGTTGATTGGACAAACAAATAGCCTAAGTCTTAAACAAAGTCAAGACACGAAATTTATAACTTTTACGAGCTAAATATTAATACACTGTCAGTGGCCTCATATTTTACGAGAAAAGATCCACGGGCTGACTTGTACGGGTAAACTTGCCTGGAATAACTTCATTTTTGCGGTCAGTCCAGAACATTTTTGTGCTACTTATTATTCGTATCGTAGCGGTGAAATATTTTGGAGTGGATTCATTTTTTATTTAGTTATTGGATAAATAGAATTGAAAGGTTGTGTCTGGAACCCTGAAAATTCCTTGGTAATTGTCTATCTTTATAACTGTCAGAAAAAATGGCATGGTAACTAAATTGAATTTTATTTAACTTAAAAATGATGTCAATGAACTTTTCCCTATCGAATCCTTGATTCTATATCTCAATTATTTGACTGCATCAACTGTTTTATTAATTTTTATTATTTTTTTAACTGCTTTAAAACAATTCAACTTACGTTTTTAATTCTGATAGGCATTATTCTATATTAATTGCTCAGTTCTATAACTCAAATACTTCTGAAATCATCATCTATAGTTTCATTCTGAAAGTTTTGTTTTTAAAAGTCAACTTAAGACTAATTAACTTTACTTTTAAGAATGTGATCAAAAATTGCAATGCTTTGTTTCATGTGCTTGATTCTTTAAATATTTCTAGACTCGTGTAGAGAGAGGTTGGCTAAGCAATCGTGAGCATCTAATTGTCGACTTAAGACACTAATACTTTAAATCGATTACTGTTATTTTGATAATGAAATAATTTTTTAACAGGTAAATATTTGATTCATTATAAATATTTTATTTAGAATATAATATGACTAAACAATAATAAGTTTGACGTTTCAGGTTGGTGAAATAACGAGAAATACCACCAATGAAGCTTAAATATTCTATATATATAAGAGCCATTTGAAAGAATCCACATTAGTTTCTAATTAACGCTCACACAAAGTATGAGTTTAGATTTTTATATCAGGGATTTTTATTTTTTGTATCAGTGATTATACTTTTCATTTCAAAGGCATCTAATCAAGAAGTGCCCCGAGCATCCACGCACATTTGCATGCCATTGGATATTTCAGCTTTCAGTTTAAGTTATTTGAATTGTAATTTTATTTTTAAAAGCTAAATTAATACAACTCAATTTTATGAGAGTTAAGCATTAAAAAAAAGAATTTTTTTTTAATTATATGATATCAGATAGTTTTTGGAACACAAAAAACATTCTGAAATATGCATGACATACTTCCTAACATAAGAACTATTTTATTCCCTTATAATACTTTTCTAAACAAGTAAAAGTCATTAATATAGTTAGTATTTTTTTATACCACAACCTTGAATTGAGAGCAGAATAGAATCTATTTTTGCAGACTCCATCTACATCAGGCTAACAGACATTAACATATAATTCAAAAACTGTTACATGGCTACTAAATCTTTTGATTTGATTAAAATTAAATTTTAATAAAAATTTTGATTTGAAAGTGATCTTACACTTTATATTTTTCCCAACACATTAGAATGCGTAAGGCTAAGAAAAGGAACCTTGGTAATAAATTGAAGAAATTAATAGCCAATGCAATACAGGGATTCCTTAACTTTCCTTGGCGAAAACTATTCTAATTTGTTTATGTCACTCATATCTTAATTTTTAGATACATGGAGGTGGGCTGTGGATCTTGGACCTGCAACCACATCCTCCGGGCCATTATTAAAATTTATTATTTTTTGGAGGATAGAATAACTGAACAAATGGGAAATAATAATTTCTTACATGGGATTATCAGTATATTTTTCAAGCACTGTTTTCCATAAACAACCAATTTCTCTTCAACAAATAGTTATTTCAATATCTTCAAAAAAATTACTTTTACAAACCGAATTTTTTTCATAATAACATTTTGCAAGGGAGCATTTAAAACAAATTATAAGTTCGGAGATTGAACTTCATGTGGATTTCTTTTAACTTGATTCTGTAATAAAAAAAGCAAAACAAGTAAAACTCATCAGTCTTGAATATAATAATTAAATGTATTGATTTAATAAGATTATCTTATAAACAGTAAATACAATAGTATTTTTATTAAATAAATTAATTATCGATTAAAATCAGTTTCAAACTATTTCGTTTGCTCCTTTGTGAATAAAAATAAATGACAATTCCAGTTTAAAAAATCGCTTGTAAGTTCGCATTATCGTTCAATAATGAAAATAAAGTAGAGTATATAAATAACAAAGCGTCACAGAGAAGTTGTTGATGATATAAGAAATCAAAGTGCTCAAAGTCTCGTTTTACTTTGGATAAGGGCGAGGGTTGTTTTTATGAGGGGAGAACGAGTGTGGGAGAATGTTACGGTACTTTTTAGTCAGAAGAAGCTTAATTTCAAAATTTTGATGCTCATGAATTTTTGATGTTTGATCTAAATTTCAGTTCATAACCTCAAAAATTCTCATTTATTAAAAATAGTTTTAGTGTTGGTGATCGAAATATGCTACAGGGGGCGCAGCGAAGAATACTGTGTCTATGGCAATTCTACATTTGTAAATAAAATATTAAGAAAAAAAATCAAAATTTTTGCATCTGAATGTTAACAAAAAATTTTTACTCATTCGTCTGTTAAAAGTCACGTTGACGTTGAGAGGTAGATAAGAATTTCATGCTAGTTCTCTTTTGCAAAATGAAATGAAATAACAATAAGATTAAAATCTTTGGAACTTTTAGATTTCCTATACCTGAATTAATAGCTCTTAAAAATGTGCCGGAACATATGTGCATTCTGAGCCAATAGTATCATAGTAAATTTTCTATTATCAGAATGAGCATTTGTGCACGATTTGAACGAGCTGTTTTTGACTGCGACATCTAGGTAAAAATTATTCTATTCACGTATTGATCTTGTTCTCTCTGCCACCACTGTCTTCTCCCTGTTATTGGTACCGAAAACAAGACAACTCAACTTATTATTGTGTACAATAGGTACTGCTACTGCTACTTCTTTAAGTTCAGTGTTCAGATTTATTTGATGTGATCTTTATGAAATGTTAATATTTTAGTTTAAATGTAATATTTTTATTCTTCTTACCTAGTAAATTTAATTATGAATACCAACGAAACGTTAAAGATCAACTTGTCGGCTATTCGCAAAGTTGACCCTTCCATATCATCTATCGTTGATAGCGCTAATCAAGTTGCGTTATATAAATATGTATCTGGAAAAAGCAAATGGGTAAAATTTCAATTTTATTTACGATTATAATGGAAATGCATAAATAAAAAGTAATTAATGACAATTTTTTCAGTGTCTTCAAACATTTTAATATTAATGTTATGAATTACATCTACAAATCTGTTGACCTATTAATAATCAATAATTTGTAAGAAACTCAGTTTTCTTTTTTTTTTGCGAAAAATTTATAGATTTAAAAATAGTTTCAGATTGTGTGTTTGAAATATAAGTGGTCGAGATTTAGTTTGATAAGTAGATTAGTACTTCGTGAATAGTAAGAAATATTTGTAGACGTGTTAAAAAAAATTTTAACGATGATATGATATACAGTTGAAGATCTCATAAATTCCTTAAAATATAAAAGTATGAATATAAGTATTTATGTTTATAAACAAAATTTTAGATTATCCAGAGTATTAGAAATGAAATCTAACAAATTTATCAATGCTGGTTTTGTTTAGAGATAAATAAATAATGTGGTTTATGGAGAATTCCGTTGTAAAAATTTTATATTACAAAAATATGTTAAGAAAAGAATTTTTAATTAATAGTTAAAATTTTAGAATTTTTAATAATGATTGATTTTGATCAGGCTGTATGATTATTCAAATGTGTGGTGTTATGTGATATAGTTCTCAGAACTATGTTTTTAGTGAAGGGAAAAATCCCTAAGTTTATTTTGCAAGATTTGTTCTTTGGATATGATGAATAATGACTTAATATTTTTTCATCATTCTATTTACTTGTTTCTAATCTATTTATTTGATTGAATTTAATTAAATTTTTTTTTTATAAAATTGATTCTAATTTTTGACAAAGGGGTATATTACTGGGTTAGAAGGATTGCCTTTTGCACATAGGCAAAAATATAGGTTCAAATTCCTGTAGGGTCCTCTTTTTTTTTTTCTTCGTTTTTTTTCCCCTTAGTGCCTTAAGTCTATAATGAACCTTTTCTAGACTGTTAATTTATAGACTTATTTAAATGAGAAAACCTAGATTATAAAAGTTTACCCACTTTCTTGCAATGAATAAATCTGTATTTAGTTATAAGGTTATAGACCAATTAATATGATCATATTACAGTGTTTTCATCATAGAAAAAAAATGGGTGAGAATTTCTCACCCTTTCTCAAAAACAGGGTGAGATTTCAAAAACTAAAAAAATACAAGAACTCTTGAAAAAAAAATAATTTCTTTAATTATAATGCATTTTTAACATCTTCTATTTTTTAAAGCATTGAATATTTTTGTTGCATCATCTTAGAAGATTTTGCCTTTACAAGGTATTTGTCCATCTTACATTAGCACATAAAAAATTTGAACGTCTTACATGAAGAAACCTAACCTACAGTAAACATGTGGTTGCAGAGAAATGTGTTCTGAAAGGGGTTCTGTGGTTGTGTTCTGTTGTTCGAAAAGGTTTTGAACAATACTGGTAGATAGGGAAGCTAGGTAACGGGGCAGATGTTGTAAATAATGAAAGATCCAGGAAGAAAAGTGAAACGGAATTTATTCTAAACAGCGTAATTCTAAGCTTTTTTCGAAAATGCGAGAAATTCGCGAATTTTGAAATTGATTAATAGAATGCACAAATTTCTCGCGGTAATAATTTTTCAATGCGAGAAAAGAAAAAAAAATATGCGAGATTCTCGCGCTGTAGTGAAAACACTGATATTATATGCAGTGTTTTCATCTCAGAGGAAAAATGGGTGAGAATTTCTCACCCTTTCTCAAAAACAGGGTGAGATTTCAAAAAGTTAAGTGAGATTTCAAAAATTTAAAAAAAAAAAAAAAAAAAAAAAAAAAAAAAAAAAAAAAAA